>NW_020653711.1:4432776-4484171 GCF_003589595.1 Hyposmocoma kahamanoa
AAAAGCAAGCATTTGCATTTATTAAAATCAAAAGGTATTTATCCGTACGATTACATGGATTCTTGGAATAGATACGAAGAAACTAAACTTCCTTCAAAAGAATTTTTTTTTAATAATTTGAAAATGGAACATATAAGTGATAAAGACTTTAATCATGCACATTCTGTGTGGAATGTATTCAATATTAATACTCTCGGTGAATATACCGATTTGTACCTTAAATGTGACGTTTTATTGTTATGTGATGTATTTGAAAATTTCAGAAACTTGAGTTTAAAATATTACAAATTAGATCCAGCCTATTACGTAACATCACCGAGCTTGAGTTGGGATGCTATGCTGCTTTCGACAGGCATTGAACTAGATTTGATAGATGATTTGGAAATGTATCAAATGTTAGAAAAAGGAATACGCGGAGGATTGGTTCAGTGTTCATTACGACACGCTAAAGCCAATAATAAATACTTACCAGAATTTGATGATTTCAATCCGTCATCTTATTTGATATATTTAGATTGTAACAATCTGTACGGACATGCAATGACTAAAAGTTTGCCTTATTCTGAATTTAAATTTTTAAATAAATATGAAATTGAAACGTTTAATATTTTGACAGTACCTGAAAATGGAGACACTGGGTTTATTTTGGAAGTGGATCTAGAGTATCCTGAGAACTTACATAATTTGCACAGTGATTTGCCATTCGCTCCGGAGAAATTTATTCCCCCGGGAGGAAAGTCTCCGAAATTGATTGCGAGTTTATATGATAAATATAACTACGTTGTTCATTTCATTCACTTGAAAGAAATGTTGAGAAATGGTTTAATTTTAAGAAATATTCACCGTATACTGAGCTTTAAACAGTCAAATTTTTTACAGAAATACATAGATTTGAATACAAATCTGCGGCAATCCGCTGTGTCCGTTTTCGAAAAAGACTTTTTTAAACTCATGAATAATGCAATTTTCGGTAAAACTATTGAAAATAGACGCAAACAAGTAAGTGTTAAATTGATCACAACTTGGAAAGATGAATATAATTTAACAAAAAAGCGACTTGATGCTGAAACACTTATTTCTCGCCCAAATCTAAAAAATATTTCAGTGTTCTCAGAAAATTTTCTAGCTGCTCAATTTACTCCAGAAAAGATTGTGCTCGACAGACCTATCTACATTGGGTTTTCAGTTTTAGAATACGCAAAACAGCATCTATACAAGTTTCATTACGATTTTATTAAAAAGATATATAATCAGAATGCAAAACTTTGTTATACAGATACTGATAGCCTCTTATACTTGATATTCACAGAGGACGTTTACAGAGATATCAAAAATAATTTGTCGGAATTTGATACTAGTAACTTTGATTTAAATAATCCATACTGCATAGAAAGGGTGAATGCAAAAATCCCCGGCTTATTTAAAGACGAACTTGGGGGTGATGTGATTAGAGAATTTGTAGGTCTTAGAGCAAAACTTTATTCCCTGAACAGCATTAAAACACGAATCAATAAAGCTAAAGGTGTTTCTAAGTGCGTTACTAAGAATCTTACTTTATCACAATACAAAGACTCATTATTCAACGTCAAAGATTTAAAATGTAAAATGAATTTAATTAAATCAATCAAGCACGTACTTTACTCTCAAGAGCTTAATAAAACGGTTTTAAGCAATACTGATGATAAAAGGCAGATACTAGTAAATAAAGTCAACACCTTACCTTGGGGGCATTACAAAACAATTTTTTAATTTATCTTTCACTAACATTCGTAATGATATTTGCCTGCTGTAAAGTATATTATATTTGTAATTCGATAAGGAATTTTTACTTTTTCGTTATTTTCATGTTTATATATTTTTTTTTTATTTTTAATGTATGTTTTTTACTTTTAATATTTGTAAGATTAAGATTTGTAAATACGCTTGTACTAAATTTAAATAAAGAATTTATATTATACTTATCGCATTTGTTTTGTTCATAGTTTCAATTCCTCTGATTGACGAGTATATAAATACTAAAACATTCAACTCCCTCTCACTTCACGATGAAGTTCGTAAAACAAACTCAAACTTTAGAAGTAGCTAATATTAAAGTAAAAAATTATTCAGAAAAAGTAAAACATAGTTCGCTGTTACCAAACACAATCCGGTGCATAGTATGCGGTCCTTCCAATTGTGGTAAAACTAACATTATGTTGAATCTATTGTTACATGAAAATGGTTTGAAATTTAAACATATTTACTTGTATTCAAAGACAGCATTTCAACCAAAGTATACTTTTTTAAGACAAGTTATGGAAGGTGTTCCAGGGGCAGAACTATTTATATTTAACGAGAACAAGGAAGTTCTTCATCCCAACGATGCTTTGACAAATTCAATTATGATTTTTGATGATGTCGCTTGTGAAAACCAAATGAATATTCGTAATTATTTTGCTATGGGGAGACACAGACAGATAGACTGTTTTTATTTATCTCAAACTTATTCAAAAATACCTAAACAATTGCTCAGGGACAACGTCAATGTGTTGATTATTTTCAAACAAGATGATATTAATTTAAGACATATATACAACGAGCATGTAAATACAGACTTAGATTGGTCTACATTTAAGCGGCTTTGTGTTGTTATATGGCAAGATCAATTTAGCTTTTTATTAATAAATAAAGATTGTGCAATGAATATGGGAAGGTATAGACAAGGATTTGACACGTTTATTTACTTATAAAATCCTCATATAAAGCAATTTGTTGTCTAAATACCGCACTTGCAGTCGAGTGTTCGTTTAAATTAGTAGATTTATCAATAATCCGTACAATGGAAATAGATTTAAAAGAGCAACTCGTTAAATCGGTGGACAATATAAAGAATAAAATAAAAATGATTCAATGTGATGAAGATGAAGCTAATCTGAAATACAAAAACGTCTTTAAATCTATTACAGAACCTCTAGAAACATTGCTCAAAAATAAAAAGTCTATCCCCACTTTCACCATGTCAACCAAAATAGATGAAACTGGTGGTAGTGAGGACTTGAACTCTTCTACAGATTATGAAAATTTCAAAGACATAATCAACGCAGATTCTAGTGACCATTCCGAATATTATGAATATGCTAACGATGCCAGTAAACGTTTATTAAACGAAAGTAATGGTAACGACACTCTTTTATCTCTAAAGAAAGAAGACATGATGGATATGTATGAACATTTTAATGTACCATTTGGCATTCAAACCAAAAATAAAAAGCTTATGATGGGAAATAGTGCTGTTAGTTTATCTTATATACCTGATGCTTCTCATGCGGAAAAAAGGTACATAATTACCATCAATGACAAGAAGTATGAATTAACCGCTGGTTTAAAGGAACTTCTAATGCGTAATAAACCTGATCTTACGATTGTGACCGAAAAAGACAAAAGTGAATACAAAGAAATGTTAATTAACACTAACGCACACAAACGTGATTTTGACCCGAACGGAAAATTAAAAGGTGATAAAGGATTAAAATACTGCACAATCATCAAGCCTTTATTTTCTCAACTAAATGAACGCAATACAGATTTAGTCAAAAAGTTACCACAATTAAAAAGCGGAGGATACTTGCCTGAACTAAAACAATATAAAAGTAACACAGATTATATTTATTGGGATGATCCAAATGAGTTGATTGAAAGACTGAAACTTTTAATTGCATCTAAAAGCGCTGGTAACAACAATCATGATAATGAAATTGTATCAATTATTGAAGAATTAAAGGAAGCCGGTATAATAAAAGAATAAAATCTATTTTAGTATCATCATTACCCTAAGTATTCTAATGAATATAAGACATGAATCTCGAGAAAAAAAATGATACTGGCGTAGATAATTTTAAAGTAGAAGTAATTAAAATCTCATCTTCAGATAAAGCTGAATTACCCGATATTGTTATTAAAGACTATGTTGATAAAATTGTTAAGAAGAATTCTGACAATTTAGTACATATTGAAAAGTTAATTTTGATCTTAGTTGATCGTATAAAAGATATTGAAAAAGACATTGCTTTGAAGGGACTCGAAGGAAAATTGAACAAGCATTATGAGCAAAGCCGACGTCGTTAATGAAATTCATAAGAATGCTAGAGTGAATTTTCCCCGGAGAAGTGTATTGTTAAGGGATATAGATGACCTTTGGCAAGCAGATTTGATAGATATGCAAGTTTTGTCCAAATTTAATGCTGGATACAAATACATATTGGTGATTATCGATTGTTTCTCAAAGTATGCTTGGACATTTCCCCTCAAACGAAAAACTAAAGAAAACGTGTCTAAAGAGTTTCAAACATTATTAGCAAGGGGGCGTTACCCAAAAAATTTACAAACTGATATGGGAAAAGAATTTTATAATAATTTATTTAAAAAAGTTATCAAACAGTATAATATTAACCATTATTCTACATATTCTACGAAAAAAGCCTCAATCGTAGAAAGACTTATAAGAACTCTCAAGACAAGCTTGTACAAGGAGTTTAGTTTAAAAGGAAATTATAATTGGAATGATGGAACCCTCGACAAAAAAGTTTACGAATACAATCACGCTTATCACAGAACAGTCGGAAAAGCACCAGCTACAATTAATCACAGTAATAAAGGAACTGTATTACAGAGATACATTAACAATACACAATGTAAAAAAGTATTGACTAGAAAAAGATTTCAAGTTGGAGATTTCGTAAGAATCAGTAAATACAAAGGATTTTTTGAAAAGGGGTTTACACCTAATTGGTCTACAGAAATATTCAAGATTACAAAAATCCAACAAACCAGTCCCCCTACATATTTGCTAGAAGATTCAAAATCAAGACCAATTTTAGGGGCGTTCTATAGTGAAGAAATTCAGAAAACTGTACACCCTGAGATATATCTTGTTGAAAAAGTTTTGAAACGCAAAGGAAACAAAGTATATGTTAAGTGGTTAGGTCTTCCGTTAAGTGAAAACAGTTGGATTGATAAATCAAATCGTTTGTAATTGTAAAATATAGTGTATATAAATATGCTATTCAAATTTCGTGTAATCATTTGTATTGAGATCTTAACATAACAAAGACCGCTTTGAATAAAGTATTCGCAAACAATATTATTGAAAATGAAAAACTTAAATGATAATTCCGATAACGCGAATCAGAAGAGAAAAGACAAATTAGCAACCGCTCAGAAAACTGGAGCGGGTATGACAAAAACGATATTGAGCAATATTATTTCGCATACTAAAAAACATATCCGCAAACTAAAACCAAAATGCAAGAAAATGTTAATAGAATTAGCATATGCAGCTGCTCAAGAATTGGCTTCTGACTTACCCGTACCGTTACCGAGAGTGATACCTGTACCTAAAACCGGTGGATTTCTACCATTAGTTCCTATTTTTGCCGGATTATCTGCTACAGGAAGTTTAGCGGGGGGTGTTGATGGAATCACCAAAGCTGTAAATAATTATAAGTCAGCCAAAAAACAACTATCAGAATTGAAGAGGCATAATATAAAAATGAAAGCGATGTGTATTGGAAAAGGATTACATCTGAAGCCGTACAAAAGTGGTTTAGGAATTTATGTTTCAAATAAAAAAAACTAGATACTGGGCTACCCAATAGAGCTTTAACTAATATAGATATTATAAAGCACACAAAAAATATTCCTCACTTTCGTGGTGTATTTATGAGAGACGAATTGCCGAAGGTGCCATGGTTAATGGAATGTGGTGTGATTAATTTAGATTCTTCTAGAAATTCTGGAACTCATTGGGTAGCTTATGGAAAATTTAAAGATTATATCGAATATTTCGATAGTTACGGTAACTTAAAACCACCGAAAGAGTTTATAGCATATGTGGGACCACGTATTCAATATAATTATGATAATTTACAAGGAAATCATCTATACAACTGCGGGCATTTGTGTTTAAAATTTCTGACATCATTTTGGAAAACTAAATATTTATGATTCAACTACAAAGACAATAAATAAATAAAATGAAATGTTAAACCAGTGGAGCACATTCCTACACGAACATTGTTCAGAATTGGGTGCTAAGTATATGTTTATTATAGTAGTCATCATAAAACATTATCTTATATTTTATAATATTAAATCAATATGTATGTTTACAATAAAACCTTATTGAATGAACAAAAGTTCAATATTCAGCTTCCAGTGTTCAAAGGGAGAAGACGATTAGGCACAACAAAGAAAATTACTAAAAGTAATAAAAACTTTCTTCTTTCTCTTGGTTTAGAAATAAATAATAAAAAATAAACATGTTGCAAATATCGGACCCACCACAGCAAGATAATTCCATTGAAAGCTATGAAATCCACAGCTATAATCCCTACAATCATAGCTATAAAGAAAACGATGAAATTAGAATACCTATTCATCAGCAAGATGTTTATATATTACCATCCGCAAGCTCCATTTACATTGAGGGGTGTGCAAGTGTATTTGAACAAGATGCAGCAGGAAAAAAAACACCAAAAGAGATTAAATTTATAAATAATCCGATATTATTTTTATTTCAATACATAAAATACGAACTAAATGGTGTTGAAATAGATCATGTTAAAAATACGGGAATCACAACAACCATTAAATCTCTCATCTCAATGAATGAAGGAGAAAGTAGAAGTGCAGCACTGTGGGGCTGGAATTTAAATGGGTCCACTCGAAAAGATGGTCATTTCTCTGTTATTATACCACTAAATAAAGTATTAGGATTTGCAGAAGATTATAAGAAAATTGTCGCCAATTGTAGACATGAACTTATACTTCATCGAAGTAATACAGTTTTAAATAGTGTTATACTTGATAGCAAAGATAACGTGGCAATAGACATACAAAAAGTTCAATGGCGTGTACCGCATGTTAGAGTTTCAGACCGTAACAGATTATTATTACTTAAGCATTTAGAAAAAGATAGACCCATACAACTAGCTTTCCGGAATTGGGATTTATATGAATATCCTCTTTTACCTAAGACAACAAAACACTCGTGGTCAGTGAAAACTGCTTCTCAGTTAGAAAAACCAAGATATGTTATATTTGGTTTACAAACTAACAGAAAACTGAACAAATCGAAGAGTCCATCTGTTTTTGATCATTGTAATATAACAAATGTCAAGTTGTTTTTAAATTCACAGTACTTTCCTTATGATTCACTTAATTTGAAATTTGATGAAGACAAATATAGTATATTATACGAAATGTATGCTAACTTTCGTCAGTCGTATTACAACACGAGCATCGATCCCTTGCTTGATTTGAAAGCATTTGAGGAAAAAGCTCCACTGTTCGTTATTGACTGTTCAAGACAAAATGATTCACTGAAAACAGGACCCGTTGACGTTCGTTTAGAGATCGAATCTTCAAAAGATATACCTGAAAATACAACTGGCTACTGTCTGATCATAAACGATCGTCTTATTGAGTATAGACCACTGAGTAACATTGTTCGAAAAATATCATGAACGTGGTTATGGATATTCAAGGTTTTAAAAACGAAAACAATCAATTTATACCGAAAGAAATCGCAATTATTTGTAACAAGAGTATGCTTGTGTTGTTGATTAAACCACCATACCGATTTTATAACCTAACAAAGAAGGAACGTATACAAGTTTCATGGATAGAAAAAAACAGAGGAATATTATGGAATGAAGGATATGTGCCTTATTGTAATTATAAGAGTTTGATGTTAGATTTCTGTAAAAATAAACGTGTTTATGCAAAAGGATTTGAAAAAGTACGGTGGTTGAAGAAGATAATAGAAAGTGATAATGTACATAATCTAGAAAACGTAAACTGTCCTAATTTAGAAACATTAAGTGATAAATATTCAATGTCGTCGGATATTCAAAATTGTATATACCATACTAATATATGTGCTTTTAAAAATGTATCCTATTTGAATAAGTGGTGTATAGAAAATAATATTTTTTGTAAATAAACTATGTGAATCCATTAATGCTGTTTTGTTTTAATTTCTCGATATAAGAGTTCATGAATTCTGAATATACGGACTTCTTAATAAATTTAAGATCTTATTATTTTTTATTCCAACCTCTATCTGAATAGATGTAATGGCTTCTTGAATAGATGTTAAATAAGTGAACACTTTGAATACATGCAATACGACTTCTTGAATATATGTAATGACTTCTTGAATAGATGTTATTGGGGTGTCTGGATAACTCCAACCTCTATCTGAATAGATGTAATGACTTCTTGAATAGATGTTAAATAAGTGATCACTTTGAATACATGCAATACGACTTCTTGAATAGATGTAATGACTTCTTGAATAGATATTATTAGGGCGTCTGGATAACTCCTTGTATCCAGATGCCCTAATAATATACTACTTGCCTGTAATTTTACCAGCACGCACAGAGGCGCCTGTGGAAGCGGCCGACGCGAGGCTGCCGCGCGTTTCAGTGTGGCAGGGTTGATATGAACTCGTATATTACAAAAAATCCCGCGCCCGGAACGCTTCCGCGGTCGCCTCTGTGTGGCCTTACCATTACAGTTATGCTCACATTGCTGCTTAACGCCAGAAATAGGTACCTACTGTGTCAGTACTTCCCTGGACGAACTTCTTCTTTCACAAACAGCTCTGCTACTACTGTATTTCTTTTCTAATTCTATTAAACTATGAAAATAAGTAATTAAAACTTTACAACGGCAATTTTATACTTTAACTCCTAAATATAAATCTCAACCAATCAATGGACGCATTCAGACTTCAATAATGATTCAAATTGAAATTATTTTTTTATGTGATGAATTCGAAAGAGATCGTTAATATAAATAAATTCCACTATTAAGATTTCATCTTTGAAGAAAATGAAACCTATGCGCTACATATCTTGAAAAAGAGTTTGTTTTATGTACTTGTAATATCTCCGAATATAAAGTTTTTTCTCCCATTAGTACAAATACAAGTGTAAAGGACGAAGTATTCGGTAGTACATATCTACCACTATAAAGTTCTCTAATTCCCCCATTAGTACAAATAAAAGAGCAAAGCTCAAAATATGTAGTAGTATATCTCTTAATACAAAGTACCTTTCTCCATTTCATGGAATAAAAGTTGTTCTTTATGTTAGTAAGGTAGTCCAGTAAGGTTTTTAGTATTTTACAAATAACCCTGTATACATATTTTCTCAATAGCGCGGCTATTTTGCACGAATTAATCTTCACTGGGTTTGCGGAGTGATTTACTCTCATCTGATCCCCAAAACTGATCCACCGCCAATTTGAATTTAATTTTTTTTTTTAATTGCTGCTAATCCCCTCTGTAGTTTGCAACTCCCAACGGATCCTCTCATTGTATTTGTAAAATAAGTATAGTCAAAAGAAAAAGAAGTTTAGAAATCAAATATTAATTTATTGAGGAATTATTATCAAATGTTACAATTATCACTGACAATCAATATTTTTTTGTGATAGGTCATTAATATTGGCATATTGTAAATCACGAGTAACATAAATCAGTCTTGTGCAATATTTAAAATCTATTTTATTGTTAATACTATCACAAATAATAATTTACATTTTCTTGATGAGATAGATATATTTTCTTCTTGACTGTACCACAGTACCAACCAAAAATAAAGTTCGAAGAACCAGGCTCTCAGGTAGCAATAAAATATTTATATTTATTCTTGATCCACTGCATTGGGGATAATGGGAATAGAAAATGATTAAAAATAAAAAGGATCCACCAGGGATCCGTTTTAGGGAATCAGATGGGAAGAAGTCCGCGGAGTAGCAAATTAATTTACTTTCATTTTTATTTGCTAGACTGATCAATCGCCAACTAATTAAGAACTATAAGTATTTCTCTAGTATATTATGTACATGTTAAAAGTGTAGCCGACTCTAGCTCAGGTTCCCTCGAGGAAATCCGTCTTCAGCAGTGAGACGTATATGGGTTGATATTGATTTAGTTTTATTGTTTTGGCTGAGGTAATCAAATAAATTGCTTGTGACAGGAATACACAGGCCCAGAATAAACTACTTTAATAATATTAATAGATAATCAAAACATTTAGGACACCGTTTGTTATAATTATTTATACAAAGATCGAATACTAAGAAAAATTCCTTTGAGCCGGCTGGATTTGAAGCAGCGCCTTCATCATACCGTGTCTGATGCTCTCCCAACTGGGTTGCGGAACGAACCAGCAGATAAAACTAATTATAATAATAACGCACACACTGAAATGCCATGGATACACCCATGGAAAACCACAAATAAATTACACCCAAACTCCCGCGAAAAATAATTGTAGCCCATATAAATATTTTTTCCGGCCCGGGAATCGAATCTGGGACCTCTGCGTGACAGACCAGTATAGTAACCGTCCAGCCACTGGGGTAGTTTAAGATCTTACGAATTTTTCTGTGGTCTTTGTTTTTAGTTTTAACAACTTTTTGCCGTTGTGCCATTTGTGAGAAATCTATGAAAGTTTTTTCTTCACTCAATCATGACGAACTAGTAGATTAATTTCATAATATAATAATTTCATATCGTGATAATAAAACATGGTGATATTGAATAAACTAAATATTACGATTAGGTGCACCAATCGGATTATTTCGAAACGACACAGAAGCCAAAACAAATCTTCGTTTCATATATTATTTCCAACATTACTGAGTTTACCTTGAAATTCAATCTGAGGCACCGTATTTATATTCATATGCAAAGCCGTAAGGCCTCGATGTAGTTCAATAAATTCCTTTGGGACGAAGGCAAAACAATATAAAAGATTTTTTGCTAGCTTAGCCGTTATATGATCTACATAGAGATGGTTTTCCTAAATCCTTTTATGAAATTTCTGAGAAAAGACCCTCTGTCTTTGCCAAACTATCAAACTGGAACATCAGTGTGAAGTTCACAATGAAATTACTAAATTTGATTTTGAATTTCGATTACTGTATCAATTTCAGAATGAAATATTTTTTATTTCTTAATTGAAATAGCAAATTGAAATCCTGAAATATATTTAACAGCAGTAGAGTCCTTGTGAAAGAGTTCGTCCAGGGAAGTACTGCCACCTTACCTATTTCTGCTGCCAAGTAGTAACGATAGCATTACTGCGTTCCGGTTTGGAAGAGTAAGGGTGCTGGTAAAATTACAGGCACATGGGACTTGTCAACTTATGTCTCAGGGTGACGGACGCAGTTGTGGTAACCGTAAAATCTTTGCGATTTAAAGCTCTGAATGGCACTGCAACTGTTATGGATAGCCGTGTCGCTTGCCACCAGGTACACGACTTATTCGACCCGTCACTTGGTGCTCGCTTGCACAAGTCATAGTGCCCTTCCCGCATAACCAAGAGGTTGATAGAGAGGGGCACTATAAACAAAATTTATGTGGAAAGATATGGGACTGCCCTAATGATCAAGAAGCTCTAAGTGCTGCTCTTTGTAAATAGCTGATCATTGAGAGCTCATTTTCAACAATATAGATCTAGACTATTTGCAAGAGCTAAACGGGTTTACTACCACGGATTTCATCATCCAAGTACGGAAAGTATGTTACTCCTCTAGTTTGCTATAATTGAGTTAAAAAAAACTTCAAAGATTTCTCACAGAAGGCGCAACGGTAAAAAAGTCGTTAAAAACCAAAAACAAAGAACTCACTAAATTTGAATATCAACGGGAACTTTATACATTGCCTCTTAAATGAATTTCTGATTTTATGAAAACGATTGATTTGATACTTCACGCTGAACATGAAGCTGGCTTTCAAACTAGATGATTAGGGAGCGAATACACGCAGGCATACAAGCAGCACAAACTATCAATTACTTACCATAATTGCAAAAAGAAATGCTGCATACTCAGCACCATACTCAGCACCGTACCATTAAAATCTGTAATGTATAAGACCAATGTTCCAATAACTTACAGAAAGTTAGAATTGCAATTCCACGTAGAGAAAGCGTTCACAATATACAGTACTCGTCAAATTTTCTGGACGGTTATAGTTGTTCTATATAAATCTAAAAGCAGTACGTACATAAGTCGATATTACAAATTTTCCATCTGGGGTAACCGTTTAGAGCGAACACCACCTGTCACTTGAACGCTATGTCAATGATATAATGTAATTATCTACGGAAGTTTGACACTGATTACTTTCGTATCTGTATTTTAAAAACCACATATAAGTAAAAATGTGATTTGATGACATAGAACTTGTTAAAGTATTGCTGAAAATTATGTTTAGTTAATGCTACATGTATTATTTTATGCTAATATAAAGTAAGAGAAAGATTTCTCCGTCTCAAGTTATATACAATAAGCAAAAGAATAGGCTACAAAACGCAATACATAACTGATTACGGCGTTCCGGTTTTGAAGGGTAAGGGTGCTGGTTAAATTACAGGCACTGGGACTAGTCAACTTATGTCTCAGGGTGACGGGCCCGGTGGCAGTGCTGGTTAAATTACAGGCACTGGGACTAGTCAACTTATGTCTCAGGGTGACGGACCCGGTGGCAGTGCCCCTCAGATCTTTGCGATTTAAAGCTCTAAGGGGCACTGCAGCTGTTATGGGACAGGCGTGTAGCATATCATCAGGCGCACGACTTGTTCGTTCCGTCCCTTGGTATAAAATAAAGAGTATTATTCTAAAAAGGCTTAAAATTGAAAGGCATGAAGGTTCATTGAGTTAATACATTCAACAATACCAGTAATGTTACAAGTTTGAGTTATCAACTATAAAACTGGATCCACCAAATTACCTACATGTTTTTTTTAGAACTTAGTACAGCACACAATATGCTGGACTTAGCGTAATGTAATCTGGGCCGTTTTTAGGTAAGTGACCCTAGACTCTGTAATATAATTCAATTAGTTCGTTATACCGAGAATTGCTAGTCGCATGGAGTGGTTGATTTGTTAATAAATTGAATTAGTATTCGTCTCCAACTAGCCTGATGGTTCATGGTATGAACATGAAGCTACTGCTAAAGAATTTTTGGAAGTGACATAAATGTACTGGGGTCGAGGTCGCTCTAGGAAAGAATTTTCACGCTTTCCGTTTCTTTGTCCATGTCCTGCTTTACAAAAAGATGAGAGTTACAGCGGCAAGTGTAACGTTGCATAATTAAACGAGAAGTTGTCATAGTGTGAGGCTTGAGTACAATCTATCTCATATCGTCCCTGAGGATGTCACAGCAAGCAAAGGAATTTATCTAGGATACGGTCAAACATGTGTTCGTATAAGTACAACTTGAGTTGCACGAAATGAGTCTCACCGCACGACCATCCTGTACGACTTTCCTGTAAATCTGGCGAACGGTAAGCAATCAAAACAATCGGTGAGTACTAAACGCCGATTGGCAATTTTCACTACGACGACAAGCATTGTATAGTGTATTCCATCGATACGATAAGAAGAAGAAAGAAATAAAGAGACAACGAAAGAAACATTTATTTCGGCTATTAAATAAAAAATAGAAAGAATTTAAATTAATAAAAAAATAAAATGTAAAAATATAACAATAGCTCAGCTTAATGCTGGCCGGAGTGAGAGCGTTGAATTTGAGCTGGAATCTCAGAGGAGGTAATAACAAAGAATCCGTAATTTAAAAAAAGACAAACCTAATAAGATAAGATAAAATAAGAATAAAATTATAGTATTATTAAAAATATATGCCCACCGGCTTAATATATTAAAAAAATAATAAAAATAATGATTCTGAGTCATAATAATACTAACTACCACTCTTACAAGGGTACAAAGTTTTATAATGTAATTTACATGAAAATGCTTAAATAATAGAGTACCTTTGCAAGAGACTGGAGTCTATACTAGGAATTAACCTGTGTGACAGGTCTCTAGGTTCTCACCCAACCTGATAAAATCGTGTTTGAAAAAGCAGTTACAATGTAAATAAATTACAAACATCAATTTTTACAATCGTGGTAAGCTATTACAGAAAATGATAATATAATAATACTAATAAAATGATGATAATTTAGTGACGTAAGTACGACCAGTAAAATGAAAGAGTAAGCAAATATGGCACATAAAAAATAAATAATAATAAAAAATAAAACAGTAAAACGGAGATGTGCATGTAATTGCATACTCTCTGGATGTGTGTGTGTGCGTGTGTGTGCGCGTGTGCATGTGCATGCGCGCGGAGTACATAAATTCCAAATCAATATAGAAGATCTTCTGTAGTCTGATAATCGAGACTGAGTAACCAATTTGTTATGTTATTCTTACACTCATGTCTAGTCAGAGGGTACAAACCTCCTATTCCTATAACCAGGGTTCAACGTTACCCAAGATTACATGAAACATGACATCAGAACATTGAATCCTCGCACAGGTAACCTTATTATTTAAAGCAATAAAACCTTTTTTGGAGTGAAGTTTTTAGTAGCCGTAGAACTCCTTGTGAAACAGTTCGTCCAGGGTAGTGCTGCCACCTTACCTATTTCTGCCGCCAAGCAGTAATGTCAGTATTGCTTTGTTCCGGTATTGAAGGATAAGGGTGCTGGTGAAATTACAGGCACATGGGACTTGTCAACTTATGTCCCAGCGTGACGGGAGCAGTGGCAGTGCCCTTCAGACCTTTGCGATTTAAAGTTCTGAATGGCACTGCAACTGTTATAAATAGGCGTATAGCTTACCATCAGGCGCACGACTTGTTCGTTGTCGTTTCTTCAATATTGAATTACACAAGTATTTCAATAGCACTTTCTGTGCTCCATAATCTATCGTTATTCCAATTGGTCTATAAAGGTATGTTAATGGAATTACCTCCTGCTCTTCTTTGCTATCCTTTTACAGGATTATTGTGTTAGTTACAATATTAATAAACTATTTAAAGTAATAAGTGGTTCGAATTGATTGCAAGTTTAGTTTCTTACGACCATCACTAGGTGGCATTGCTTGGACTTTGCCTCGTGCTATCGACGTGTTCATATGTTTAAGAAACAAGCGGATGTATTTTTGGAAAAACGAGGTTCCTTTATGGCGCAATAAAACTCGCCCTTTATGACGACCCTGAAGTTTTATTGCCTACCTACAACCCTCAGGGTGCCTCTTGGTATTGCGGTGTACATAAAGTTTATGAATTGAACTGAAATCAATTAATATTTTTTTTGTCGTTTCCAGTAAAACTATTCGCCTCGGAATGCAGAATTAATTAATAGCGGCACAGCCACATCTCACAGTACGACCCTCTTCAATCTTGGTGGCGCCTTCCACCTTAATTTAGAACGAGCATTCCCCTAAGTGACTTTTATTACACGAATGTTGCCCGAACATTTACAAGCAAACAAATCGTTTATTTTGGGCTTTAGTGATAGGGCCTAGCGGGTATTATGGAAGTAACTAGATAGCCTAAGTTTTTGTGTGGACGTTGTAATATTTTAAAGTCTAAAGTATGGATATGACAGCAATTATTAAAATTTCTTGCTATAGTCGTTGCCTTTTACGTACTATGCCAGGTACTTTATTTAAGTTATTGATGTGTACAGGCTTCACGTAATTGGTTTTTGAGATAACTTGTAAGAAGTAAGTAAATAAAAAAATTGTGAATTTCAAAGATGTTTGGAGACGATCAACTGGTTGTATTAATACATTTATGAAATTAATGTGCCAGAGCATTATATAGTAATGACGTAGTGTGAATAATATTGATAAATACTTATGATAAATGCAACCGCATCCTTATTATTTTATCGTGTTGCATTAATAAGGGTTTTTTTCTGCGGTAAGACATTTCTTACAATTTCTTTCTTATATTTAGAAAACCGCAGCTGATTTTTGTAAAATTTTGATAATGAACAACCACGATATGAAATAATACAAAATTCGAAACTTTGGCAAGCTTCGTTAACAGTCAAGACTTTTGCTGAATTTGAATAAGTTTATGTCTCCATATTTAATTGTAAATTTGAAAAATATTAATTATTTTTGACATTTACGTAAGTTATGCTTTATAGAAATATATAATAGCACATGGCTTATCTAACAAAATTAATACAAATTGCGACGTCGAAATGTTACAAAATTATACAACACAACGAGATGAGTATGGAAAGGACATATTGGATGTATTTTTATTAAATTAACATACCTATGTAACATAAAAAAACGTTCAATATAATAAAGTATGACATCTAAACTGTAAAATAAAATTAAATGTGTATCAGTTAAGACATTGGTCAAAACCACTGTTGATACGCCGTTGTTTTACTATTTCCCATAGTGCACCGGCTACGTGTTCGACCGCGGAGTGTCTTTTCCTCCACCTTACCCACCAGGACCAGTTTGTCAAGGTTGTCTTGTTGTCGGCGAGCAATAATCTTTGTATCAACACGAACAAAAAAATTAATGGAGGACAATTTGTTCAGATAGGGATTTTCGGATGCTTCTGGATTGTTTGTGCTCTGCATGACCTGCAAGACCTCCGGGCTTGAGGATTTAATGGCGGCTATTAGTGAGACGGTCGACGTTGCTGAGTTCTCGGCCACAATAGTATAGTATATGCCATCGATCGCTAAAAGACGTTGAGGATTTTCACAAAAAGTATATGAATATCATGATAGTAGAAACATCGTGATTATTATCATCCATTTATACATCCCAATGCTGAGCACGGGTCTCCTCCCAGGCGAGGGTTTAGGCCTTAGCGCGCTACGCTAGCCCAATGCGGGTTGGGGACTCCACACGTTTTCCGAAGGTTGTGAACCTTCTTCGACATGCAGTTTTCATCAAGATGTTATTGTTCACCGAAAAGCTCATGTTAAATTTCAAATTAAATGTGGCACCAAAATTTCGAGAAACTCAGAGGTGCGAGTCCGGATTCGAACTCAGGGCTTCCACATGAGAAACAGTAGATCAAACTATAGAATGCCAGGGCTTTAACACCATCATATTTCAATATAAAACAAAAATGAAAGCGACAATTTCACTCACCACCCAAAAGCCTGTTACGAATGGTCGTGACCTCTTAATTTTCACATAATTGTGACAGAGACCATTCATTATTTTGGCCTGTGTCCGAGCTCATTTGCGACAGACAAGACCGACAAAAAGTGTGGAAACTGCAGTGTTTCTTTGCAAACTTGGCAAAGTACATTGTCGTAATATGAAATTTTATTTATCGCCGTCCGGTTTACGAAGTCTTTCTTTGTGAAATATTTTGTTATTGTAACTTTGTTTATTTTCTTTTGACGGATGTTTTAATACATGAACTTGTTTTAAAATCTGTTTCTTTTTCTTTTTAATTTTTATATTGTCGCTGTAGTAAACCCTACAATGAACTTCTGTTCTGAATAAAGTCTGCTGCCTTCTACAGTTCTCTGCTTGCCTATTCTGTTTACTCAACAACAATGAAGTGAAATACACACTTTTCTCTTAGTGACTTTCATGAGTGTCGAGACCATTCGTATTGCAGTCAGATACCAACTGCCTTGATCCCTGCGGTAACACGTAGATAAGTGCGCAGTGTTACCAGGGTATTTCTGTCCAAATTTAACGCTGGTTACATCTCGTAGTATGCTGCTCTCAACGACATCATCTCTACTCCAGCTCAGTGTCAAAGGCCAAAACAGCATGACCCTTTTTGACATGAGTCAACCGTGACCATGGGATATGTAAAGGGCCGGAAACGTCGGTTTGTTTGAATAACAAATATACACGATTTAAGCCGGGAAAAATAGTTTCATTTCCTAACAAACATAAAGTTGAATGATCCAAAAAAAATGTTTCATTTCCTATGTACGACAAAAGAGTTTTTAATCAGTTAATAAATTAATAGTAGGTAAACTATGACTAGTAATTGATAAACCATTGATTCCTCGTCGTAATAGGTTTCATAATCAAAGAGCTTTAAAAGATCATTTCAACAATATATGATCATGTAGCAACGAAGTACTAAAAAATTAGTGACCCACCCCTAATATTTTGCTTCTAATACAAAATATCGTATCGAATGTAATTTAAAGAGTGATAGTTTGAATAATGCAGCTATGTGGCCGAGTGTACAATAAATAACTTATATATTTATATCAATAATAAGAACATTATTTTGACGACCTCTGTGGTTGAGCGGCTTGCGCACTGGTTTTCATTGTGCCACCATCTCTGAGGTCCTGGGTTCGATCTCCGCCCTGGGCGATCTAGTAGCAGTGGAGCTTCTCGTAAAAGAGTTCGTCCAGGAAGTACTGCCACCTTACCGTATTTCTGCCGCCCATAGATTGCCGCCAACCAGTAATGTGAGCATTACGGCGTTTCAGTTTCGAATGGTAAGGGTGCCGGTGACATTACAAGCATATGGGATTCGTTAACGTATGTCTCTGGGAGTCGGGCGCAATGGGCAGAGGCGCGTACGTCCGTTATTCGCGACTCTTCCGTCGCGCACCTGCAGCGGCGCACATGCACCCACGGTTAGGGCGACCTCTTTGCTTAACCAATTGCTCGCACTGCAGTCGCGGGCCGACGTATTCGGAGACAGTTCGAAGCAATTTTTCAAATATGCCGTATTATTCCTAAATGAATATTTATGTAAAGCAGAATAATAATATAAATTGTATTATATAAATTATTATTATTACATTTCTTTGACTAGCATATAAGTGTTTTGGCTCATGCTGTGAACTTATTATGTAATTATTATAATAAATAAATAAATAAATAAATAAATAAATAAATGGGAGTGTCCTTCAGATCTTTGTGATATAAAATTCTGAGTGATACTGCAACTATTATGGATAGGCTTGTCGCTTACCAACTGGTGCACAACTTGTTCGTCCCGTAACTTAGTATTGCAAAAAAAGTTGAAGAACGTAACTTTTCTATATTGTCTCGGGTCTGGGTGTTTCTGGTACAGTCGATGTTTCCGATTTCCATAACACAAGTTCTTTAGTTGCTTACTTTGGGATCGAAGCAACGTATGTGATTTTGCATAATATATACTCGTATTATATTTATGTTTATTTATATAATTTTTTTTTCTTCCACAGTGAAACTTACATCTAACTACAAATAAAATGTATTAGTAACATTTTAAGTGAGTATGACTGGTGGTTAAACTAGACAAAAACCCTGTGTTTTGAAACGCCAGGCCTTATGTTGCAAAAAAAATAGAAACAATGAGAAATAAATACTCTGGGGTTAAGCTACACTGCAACAAATTATTTAAATAGTAGCGTCTAGTTTACTAGACTAGATTAGTTTCTATTTATAGAATAGGGTTAGAAATAGTTTATTAATTAATTAGTTTAATTTAATCATATTTTTGTCATGTCAACTGCCTCCGTGGCCAAATCATGCGGGACTGCCACGCAGAGGTCCCAAATTCGATTCCCGGGCCGGAACAGGAGTTTGGGTGTAATTTGTGGTTGTCTGTGTGTGTGTGTCCATGGCACCCGCGACAGGTTTTCCCAAGTGAGGAGCTGTGTTGAGCGTTTGTGTGCTGTGCCCTTACAGGGTCCATTAAGAACCTAATTTATGTTACCTACCACATTGTATACAACATTGTGATATGCAATAAAGTATTGAGTTTATTTATCAAACAAATGTAAAAATGAAATAAATCCAAATTCTAAAATACAGCCATAAGTAAGTTGTTGTAAAGAAATTTAGCTTTTTATTGTATGTTTTTCACTAACGTAGTACTAAAAGCTTTTATCCTCCATAAAGTTTCATCAAAATATAGCAAAAATGACTGTAACTTACCGAGGACTATTTGCGAAGAGGGTGGTGCAAAAATGGAATGACCCAGCGCATTAGCAAAGCGGATGCTTACCCGTCGGTGCTGTATCGCCAGATGAGGCCCTAATAGAGGTGTCACTATATCGACATGGGTATATCGCTAACATGTGTATTAAAAACATTTTCGACAAACTTGGAAATAATTTTACACTTAAAAGACGTATGTTTACTTCCTTTATGATCATGCACAAGTAGAGTTGATCTCGTATTCGAAATACTTCCCACAAATAATTAGAAAGTTGGATCAGTTTAAAGTACAATATTAAATCAGTATATGATATCTTAGATAAAACCTTAAAAGCGCCACGAGACATCGACGTTGCTTCAGACTAAATTATCGTGAACTTGTCCCATAAAATTATTTTTCGTATAACATTATTGGATTCAATGTCGATTCGCTTTCGGCTTATATTGGCTTCTTAACATCCATTACAAAGACTGACAAAAGCTTTTCACTTTTCTTTTTGGACAACAGACTCGCAAGTGACATTGAATCTAATTTATACCTTAAGTCTATACGGACACATATCGTTATCCATATAAAAGCATTTATTTACACAATTTTCAAAAATGTTTATCAATGAAATTTTAATAAAGAAATCAATAATAGATGTTGACTTCAGTATTAAATATGAAATATTTATTAATTTCAGCTCTGTATTACATTTTAATGCTATCGTGCGAAAGAACCCTGCCCCTGTTTCATGTCTTATAACAATTACTATTGTAATGTACATAATGGTAATTCTGTTGTACTTAATAATTATTGTCATTTTATTTGTTGATTGCAGTTTTCATTTAATTTTATTTTGTTTGGAAATTAAATTAATCTTAATATTGACAATATTATTTATCTTTAAATTCTGTTTATTTCATTGGTGTATTTTGAAGAGTAGGAAGTTTAAGCATTTTGATTTTGAAGATTTAATTTTAACTACATCAAAATAATCAATGGTTACTAATACAATTTGAGTTTGCTGTTACTAGCAAACTATGGAACTTACTGAGAATAACAGATTTCTATTTTTATTATTAATATATTTAATTCAATGACTCGATCAAGGCAGCATTTCAGGGATGTTTGCAGAGGCGCGGGCACTTCCTTGTGCGCAGCCTTGACAATGATAACCGGTAGGCCTGATTGCACCTACGTAAACCACTGTAGTATGGTGCACTTGAACAAAAGGTGCCACTAAAGTTACATAAGTACCAGAAATTAATTGTAATTTAATTTTGATTATTTGAACTAATCTTATTTAATTTATTTGGACATTGTTTAAAATTTCATTGATGTGTCTTCAAATATAATTAATGTAACCAATATGTAATATAATTAGTAATGTAATGTAATTCTATGTGTTAGTATAATTATGGCCTATGTTGTCTGGTATGAATAACTGAATTTTAATTATTTATTTTTCTTATTACCTAAACAGCTAAACTTTCCGGTTCTGTGCCTATCTGCTCCAGGTTTTCCCTATGATTTTTACTATATCATCGATCCAGCGCGTCATTGGAGTACCGGGATTTTTTCAGCTTGTCTTAGCCATCAATCCGTCAAGATCTTACTCCAGTGGCCATCACCACGACTAGTCAGATGTCCTGCCTAACTTCACTTAAGGTCTATATGAAGAGTGTGAAACCGAGCACGGCGTGCTCCATGATCCTATGTGCAATTCCTATCCGGTGCACAGTTTTATAGGTTAGAGGTTATAAGTGAATATTATTTGTTTCTCTCTATACTATCGACATATGTGTTTACATGGACTTAAGGTACCCTACGTGACGCCGTGCCAGAGGATTATTATCACGGAGATTACCAGACGTCGACCGGCGCCAAAACACTAAAAGAGTTGTGAATCTGCAATGCTAAGACGACAGACCTTTCCTTTGAGTAAAAAAAACTTTCCCAGGCTTTATTTCGGGTATACATAAACATTTGTTACTATATTGTTAACCGACTTCAAAAAAGGAGAAAGTTCTTAATTCGTCTGTATTTTTTTGTGTGTTTTACGCGATGGCTCCGACATTTGTGAACCGATTTCGATGGTTCTTTTTTTTATGAGTAAGAAGGTATAGTTGAAGAAATATTATTTACACTGATTAATTTTATCTCTTAGACGGCTTATCTTTTCTTTTACAATTCTTTCTATTGCAATTACAAAGCGTACAAGGATTTAACGACAGTGGTCCATCGTACGAGTCATGGATGCGCCAAATGCTTTTTCTGAATTATACTTTTCAATTATTTCTTGACTCAATAAATCTTTTTCTTAACAGTAGGTACTTCATGAAATATCGACTGCCGACTCTTTTCTTAATAATTCAACAAGTTATTGACGCATAAAGATTTAGGTAGCAGTAGAACCCCTTCTGAAAGAGTTCGGCCAGGGAAGTACTGCCAGCTTACCTATTTCTGCCGCCAAACAATATATGTCAGTATTACTGTGTTCCGGTTTCGAAGGGTAAGACCCAGTTAATATTATTCCAATGATCATGTAAACGCCCAGTGGACATTATAATGGAAATATCTCGTTCAAATTTAGCGCTATATAGGGTATCCAGCGTCCAGGGAAGTACTACCTTACCTATGTCTGCCGCCAAGCACTAATGTGAGCATTACTATATTTCGGTTTTAAATAGTAAGGTTCCTGATAAAAATACAAGCACATCAGACTTGTCAACTGGAACAGTGCCCCTCAGATCTTTGCGACTAAAAGCTCTGAGTGGCCATCAAGCGCCACCAGGCGCGTGTCTTGTTTGTCCCGTCACTTGATATTATTATATACTTGATATAAATCCAGTTTAAAATTAAGTGCCAACACGTAAAAGTGTTTAAACTAATTGTTTATACTAAAAAGTTGGCACGTGCGTTACCGAGTCGGATCACTCGTTTGTCCTATTGAACTCCAAAGATTAAGTGATAAGATGAATCGGTGCAAATAATATTTCATCAACTATAACCTCAGTAGTGGGTCAGATGTAATTCAGTACAATGGAAATAGAATATTAGGATGATTTAATCCTGATCTGATCATAGAAATGGCAGGCATAAGAAAAACAGAAGAACAGGAAAAGCAGTGACCTTGCGTTTGGGCTCATGTGATTCGTTTTGATGAGGACTTTCATATGCATTTTGAGCATTGTTCAGGAGGCCGTGGTAATGAACACACCGTAAGGGGATAAACCAACTTTGAGGTCGGTCTTTTTATTAAAAAAATATTGTACATGTAGGGTTCAACACCATTAGTGCTTTATCTTGTAAGTATCACTGGATTTAGATATTACTCTGCAAATTTTGTCAGTGTGATATAATGTACTTCTATACTATACTATATTTTATTAAATTTAATATTTAACTGCCTCTGTGGCTGAACGGTTACCGGGTTAACGGTTACGGGTGAACGGGTACGGTTACAGAGGTCCTGGGTTCGATTCCCATGCCTTCTACATTTATTTCTCTCGTGAGTTTGTGTTGTTTATGCGTGTGTCCATGGCACCCGCGACATATGGTTTCCCTATTGCGAGGCTATGAGTGTGTTGTGTTAAAAAATAAATTCGCCTATATATTTTTAAGCGAAACGTGTTCCATGAGATCTTCAAAGGTTTGTTTCATAATTGACAATGAAAATTCATTTAATATTCATTCCCACCGGGAAAGCATTCGCTGGTAATGAAAATTCCATATCGAATATTCCTACGTAGTGCTGAGCACAACAAAGCTAGCAAAGAGTTGAAATGTTCGGCGATGTGGACAGTGTAACAAACAATCGAGTAATCTACTCCTACGGTGAACAATGAACAGAAAAATATAAATAAAAAGTGATAAACGATAACAATTTTAGTACCGATAATAAGTCATAAGTCGGTTGAAGCATCGTAATGGAAAAATTAACCTGTGTTACCGGTGTGCGTCACGAGGAGGCTCTTTCCGTGCACCCCTAATGCGATCTGTACGAGGGAAGATTTCTACGCGGCCACAGATAACGCAGTTAAGGTGGCAATATACTAATTGAAGTCAATAGAGTTGTAAAATAAATGAAGTATCGACAAGGTACGGAGAAGACAAAGTATAATGAGATAATTGTAGAAATAAATTACCCAGAAATTAGAACGTATATGCTGCCGTCTAACAAAAAGGCGCCTAAGTAACAAATGGTCAAATATCCGTTTTAAATAGCATAAGATAAAGCTCAAAATCTATCTATTTAAAAACAGTTTTATGTTATGATATCAAGTGACTGAACGAAGAAGCGCTGGTGGTAGCTACACGCCTATCCGTAGCAGTTGCAGTGCCACTTAGACTTTTAAATCTCAAAAATGTGAGGGGGCACTGCCACCGCGCCCATCACCCTGATACTTAAGTTGATAAAAACGTGTGTGTAATTTTACCAGCACCCTTAACCTTCAAAATCGGAACGCAGAAATGCACATATTAAGGCTCGGCGGCAGAAATAGGTAAGGCGTTAACACTTCTCTGGACGAACTCTTTCACAATAAGCTCTACTGCTACTATAAAGTTAGTTAGCGTGTCCGACTTATCGAAACTTATCCTATTGATGCGTAGCTAAAATATCAATAAACCATTTCAATATTTTAAAACTGGGTTATGCTTAATTATGATATCTCAATACATGATTTTATCACATAACCGCGTTTTAATTAGCAGACAGCAGTGCTAATTTTTCTTTTTAATTATTTTAAAACAAACCACAGACTCTCTGTCTAATCTCCCGTAAAATTCAGCTTTTAACTTTTAAACCAGATTCTATTTTAAAAGTCTGCATTTACTTGCGTCCTTCTAATGTCGGCAACATGAACATCAAAGTGACTTTACTAAGTGAAACTGACGAAAACATGCTACATTATAAAAGCAGTCTATCCTTCTTGCATGCCAGCAAAATTCCTCTACTTATAAAAACTAAAATGGAATTTTGGCCCACAAAGCTTTTAGTGATGTTATGTTGAGTGTGTGCGTTATTATTAAATTTATTTACATTACTAAATTTTGACACATTCTTTAATAATATCGGCTTAGTTTTGATAATATACTCACAATTTTTTGCAATGCCTTCCGCAACCAATATAACAACGCCTTCAAAGTGTTGTTGTGGCTGCCGTGATTTTTTTTATAATATCAAGTGACGACCCAAACAGGGCGTGCGCCTGATGGTAAGCTACACGCCTGTCTATAACAGTTGCAGTGCCATTCAGAGCTTTAAGTCGCAAAGATCTGAGGGGCACTGCCACTGCACCCGTTTACTCTGAGATATAAGTTGAA
The DNA here is from genome assembly GCF_003589595.1 of Hyposmocoma kahamanoa. Taxonomy (NCBI): domain Eukaryota; kingdom Metazoa; phylum Arthropoda; class Insecta; order Lepidoptera; family Cosmopterigidae; genus Hyposmocoma; species Hyposmocoma kahamanoa. Next base: position 4,457,846 of record NW_020653711.1, read on the forward strand.
TTGAATTTGTTGAAATTTGAATTTATTAAGTTGAAATAAGTAAGGTGGCATTACTTCCCTGGACGAACTCTCTCATAAGGAGCTCTACTGCTACTAAGATTCTATGGTACTTCGAGCATGTTCCTTGTGTTCATTGATAATAAGGCCCAAATAAGTATGCTCCTCAAGCATGCTTATTTGGACCTGTAGAGCTAGACACGTGCAGACGCGCGCAGGGCTGGCGTTGATGGTGGACTGGTGTTGGAGGCACTGGTGATCATGCGTGACTATTATTATACGATTACACCATAAAGATACATTAAAAAACAATTACATTGAATTCTTCTCTTAGCACATCCCTAGAAGAGCTACCCCCTAGGAGCTCCAATGAAAAATCTAATATCACTCAACTCGGGCCAAACTCAACAATTGCTGCTCATGAATTTTAACTAGGCATTTTCTTTGCGACGCCTAAAGCGATCTCGCTACTAAGTGAGTTCCTAGACGTGCGGAACGAACACGACACAATATCTACGTGACAGTCGGAAACCATTTTACATAAAAACTTCTGATACAACTTATACGGTATGATATCACCTTTGTAAAACATCCCCATTAGTAAATATGGCAGAGATTTTTGCTTTGCCTTATTGAAGTCACTCTTGGAGAAGGCAAACATTGTCACATCAGGAGCAGTAGTTTTTGTGAAAGAGTTCACCTAGGGAAGTGCCATCTTACTTATTTCTGCCGCTGCTGGAATTACACGAACATGAAACTTGTAAACTTATGTCCAAGGGTGACAAGCGCTGTGGCACTGTTCCTCAGATCCTTGCGATTAAAAGTGTGTGTTACTGCAACTGCTACGGATATGCATGTTGCTTAATACCAGGCGGGCCGACTTGTTAGTCCCGTCACTTGTAATCTTAAAAAAACAATCAAAGTATACATTTATGATATCATGCTTTAATTATTTTTGTAGTACGTAATAATCAAAGTAGTTTGACATTTTGTTAGTCAACATTTTTTTTATCATTTATGTTTCATTGAGGAGGTTTTGTTGTTAAAATTTGTAGACGGGGCCACGAGCTCAAAAATTTACGTGGGTTCCACCAAGTGCGTATATCACTATGGAACCAGTAGTGGAACCAACAATCCTAAAGGGAAATCAGTCAGTCGACATTGCATTTGAATGACAGTAGAATGATGGTCGAAATCGGGAATCGCATTGTTACAAGAGTATGGAGAGCTGCGACCTGGTCCAGAACTGTCGTCGTTTGTGTGTTGAGAAATTGCCGGTATTATAGTCGTGGCAAAGTCGTACCACAGGGTATTTACTTGCTCCCTCTAAAGCCGCTTTAATCTTGCACCTGAAAGAGTACCTAGAGCGAAATAAAAAAGGTACGATGATGGAATTCTTAGATGAATTACGCTGTGCCCAGACAAAGGTAGGAAGGTAATTTTAAATAAAATACACTCTTCAACAAAGTCTAAGGAACAAGTCAAGTATACCAAATTATTTAACTATTTTAGAAACAAGTACAGGGATTAAATTTGTATTGAATTGATATTCAATTATTTTTTTTCAAATGACTACATACACTACGAACACATAGAAAAAAAATTAATACAAATTGAAATACAATTAATGAGAGATGTCGCTACATCTCTAACCTGCAGGTCGATTCTGAACCTTACGATAACTCTGTTGTCGACCAATTCGATTAGATATCGTACGCTTTCTTTTAATTTTTATTTAAAATAACCTATTCGAACGTCAAACTGTCGTATACGAAACCGAGCCGAAATGACGGGTACTTCTCGACCGACAAAGGCTACACACGTTATTCAGAACACAGTTATCGAATGAAAGTTACCGAACGTCTTATTGTTTACAAACCAAGAATGTAATATGGAAATATTTTATTATTTTAAATAAAAACTGGATTTTGTTCAATTTTATTAATTTATTTTAGTGCGAGACTAATGCATTCCTATATTTTAGGCTCTTACAGGCTTCAAAATGTATATTAAAGGATTTAATTTCTCTTATAATCTATATTCGCCGATTAACTCCGTAAACGTCGTTGGATAACAATATCGTATCCGAATCCGAATCGAAAGTTTTAACTCGAATGTTCTGAATTGCTCGGAAAGCGCCCTTCGATTCGAGAACGATATCCAATCGTACGACTCGGTTAAAATATCGCAGAGTTCTGAATCAGGGTCCAGGGCTGGTGGCTGTAAAGTTACCTAACTGGGTGACGAAATACTTTCATAGGTTTCTCATAGATATGATGATCATAGTGTGTGTATATATATATACAAACACTATGATCATATATATATATATATACATATATATAATAATTTCGTGTTATTGCTTCTGTTGTATAGATATTAAATGCTGTGTACATCTGTAATGGGTAGACATATAAGTACAAAACTAATGTGAAACTACACTATTACCTAAGAGTATATGTACTACTGTTGATGTACCTTAACTATAAAATAAATAAAAAATAGATGGCGCTACGGCTATCAAAGTCGTTGAAAATCAAATACAAAGATCCGACAAACAAGCACATACAAGAATTCTTCAGGTCCGCTGGTTCGTTTCGTGGCTTAGTTTGCTTACAGTCTACGGATACAGCTTTCAACAGACAGTTATATCAATAAACAGTCTTAATAGTGTACCATATTAGATAGGATTTAGATAATAGTTTTCTATAAATGGTTTTAGTCAAGTCAAAATTTTAAAACCTTCTTAATACCAAACAACTTAATTAAGTGTAATCTCTCTTAAGATTTATTCTTAATGTCCTTATTTTAAGTTAATCTGTAGAAGAACTGATTATTTTTAGTAAAATTGTTCTATACACATCCAGTAAAGTCTATGAATACTCTAAAAACTAGTGTTCTTAAGTTTATTCTAGATATATTTAATTTAAAGATATTCTGTAGTGTCTGTACTTATTGATAAACACGTTATAGCACGTCTTCAGTAGATTTTATTTAAAAAAATACTACAATTAGGGTTTTTACTCTATTGGACGTTGGAAGAGTTCAGGCAAAATGTATAAAGTAAAGAATATTAAAAGATATGGTGGAGGTGGTGAACCTTGAATATTAAGTCACATCATTCGAAACAATCAGCGTTGTCAATGCCAATTGTTCAAAATCCCCAAAAATCACGGTTAAAATCCCCAAATTTGGGGAGAGCAAAGTTCATATTTCCCACAAATTCCCCACATCTCGAGTTTTCATTATTTATTAGAAATATATCGCTTAAAAATATAATAAAGAATGAAGAAACTCAAAATGTAATAATCTATTACGTTTGCTGTGAATGTAAACAGAATGTAAAAAGTAAAACTAATTATAAAATTAGATGACCTTAAATCGTTTATTTATTTTAGTTAGATTCAACATTAATCTGTAATCAGTCTTTGAAAAAAAATCGTTTTTCTTTGCCTTACAAAATTAAGTAAATCGATTATTTGTAGTTCATTCGGTGACACTATATTAATGTTGGAAATAATCAATGAGTTTCGACCTATATTTAATATTTAAATTTGACGAGTGGTAAGTTATGGTGTGAAAGTACCAACTGCTCGGCTTGGTTTATCAATAGCTGATTTCGTTTTGCTTCATACCGGGGACCGGTCTAAGCGGGAGAACGAATCGCGAACTCAACACGCACCGACTGGTAATTTTACAATTCAGAACCAAGTGCTCTAATAATTATTCCATTTAAGCTGCTTATTAATAATACGAGTGATGTGCGATGTTGAAAAACACGTCGATATAATCCATCACAGTGATTCTAACAGTAACGATCAAATTAGCGATGCATCAGCAATTGATAGATTAAACAAAATGATAAAATGATAGAATCCCAATATTTGTCAATCCCCACAAAATCCCCAATATAGTTGAAATTAACCACAATTTGGGGAATTCCCCACAAATTATCAACCCTGGATACAATAGTCGTAATTCGCACGCGGGCCAGGCATAGCATACTTTTGTTTGTTGACAAATAAGTGATAAAAACAATTGAAATAAGCGCGTAAACTACTGTACTTCAATGTTGTGTATGTGTATTGTGCTGTCTGTCAATAGAAATACATAATACAGTGAAATCATTGTGTGAAATGTGGTTGGCGTGAAGAAATAACCTCAATTTTGTAATGAAAATTTTATTTCTTCCAACATAACTTAGGTATGTCATTAAAATATTCCTTATATTTATATGATAGGGAATTTATCCACCTTTCTAGTTATATACAACACATTCCATATAATTATAGATAAAGCTATAGACAAAATGCTCCAACAGTGTTTTGAAAAAGCTTTCAATTCTTATAGACATTTTTATTTTTAAAGGATGACTATGAAGTAGCCGAGAAAAATGTCTTTTCTTCTTAAAAAGTAAATCTAAGTTGAAATTAGCTTGAAGAAGCCTAGAACTTCTTGGAAATGGTTTGTTTTGGGAGTTATTTTGTATATTTAAGCTTTCTAAAAATATTTAAAACCGAAAATCGATAACTGTATTTTAATTAAGTTTATATTTTATAAATATAATAATATAAATTTAGCGAGCGCATTACTTTTATGACAGGTTTTACATCACTTTTCACAATGTATTTGAAGTCGCACGTCAATTCGCGCTTTCTAACCGATTAAACATTGCGCGAAAAAGTCAGGAATATTATATCTAATTTCGCCATGTTGCAATTTTGATAGTTTATATTATGTAAGCCATTAAACTTGAAATTTATTAGTATTAAGAGAATTGCGTCTTATGTTTGTAACGCTTTAGTATTTTGGTTTTAAAATAGTATTACGAAGAAAACTATCATAGACTATAAATAATCTAAAAACTGTCTACAAGACAAAATAAAAACTGTCTACATTCTATAAATGGTCTTGTAGCATTCTAGAAGGGTTACTTGAGAAAAAAGGTAAGTATCACTCTTAAAACTACCTACAGATAGTTTCTCAAAACACTCTTGTGATCTACTAATAAAGTTGTGCCAACTTTTACTTTAAGTTATCTAGAAACCTACTTCGAGATATCTTGAGGGAATTTGAACTGTTAAAATATTCAATAGAATTAAATTCTATAAGATATCTTATAGTATATATTTAGATATGGGTGTGCTGCTAGGGCCAGAATGACTAGTGTGCCGTTGGATACCTGAGCTGAGCCTCATCAGATGTTTCGCTCAGATGTTGGAACAGCTTGGTTGTCTCTTGATCTCCACTGTGCGAGCGGTAGACACAGCAGTATACTATTTGGGTAACTCCTGTATCAACCAGAAGCCACGAAATAGAAAAACTCGATGCTTCAAGGTTCTTAAGACGCTTGACATAGATGTCATCACAAACGTACACACAGACTCCGGCACGAGGTAGGAACCTGTGCTCCAGAGTATACCCTGGGTAGCTGAGGTACGCAGTGTCAGTCGGACATCTGATCTGCGTCTCGGTGAGGAACAGCAGGTGCGGTTTATCGGTTTCCAGGTGGTGGTGGACCGCTTCGATATTGGAGTGCAGCCTTCTGATATTGGTGAGGTGCACTTTTAATGGGAGGACGTGCAGCCGCTGTGAAAAATGTTTTCCTTTTTTATGACTCATAATTTTAAATTGGAGAAGCGAATAGGCAGGAGACAGGCAGTTGAACGAGGCTTTGCGTCGTCCAAATAAGCATGAAACGCACACTGCCACACGAGGGTACAATCAGTTTGGAGACCGCGGGGACGCCCGAACCCCTCCGGAGATGGTCACATGGTCCTCACCTCCGGTCGCTAACCGGCAAGGTGAAGCATTCTGGGATTCTTCGTTGGGTGGCGGCGCAGCCTTTCACGAGTGGGTTTTCGCTACTTGGGCCCCCAACTTCCCACGGTCGGCCAGCGGTGCACCGTGTTTCGGATACCGTTAGCCTCCAGAACTGAGTGCTCAGTGTGGCAGTATAAGCAGCTACTACTAATCGTTGGACGCAGTGCAACTGTTCAGACCCGACCTCCTAATGGCAACTCGCGAACACGAGCCGGAACACGGATAAACCATTTGGCGACTCAACTGCGTCGGCATGGTGGTTACCAGCTACGGCCGAAGCCTTAGCACCACTCAGGGATCACTTGTAGAGTCTCGAGGGTAAACCTACAGAAGCGAGCAACATCGATCACCAAAAAACCTCTGACCACTGTCTGGTGAAAGCTGTATCCGTATACTCCCCACCCGATCAGGGCGATACAGGTTTGCAGATTGGGACGAAATGCGCCATATTTTTGCTTCATATCGCTGGCAAGCTTGCTTTACTTCAGGACATTCGTCGAGCTGTGCTGACGCTGTAGTTGAGGTCTTGCGATCTTGCTCGACTACGCAAAGCTCCGAATACTCGAAATCTGAAGAAAGCCTTTAATAAAGCCGCCAAAAAGAGCATAAGTGTGTTATGCAGTGCCAAGTTCGACCATGTGCGCCGCATAGGGGCCAAGCTTGCCTCTTTTCCAGCAGGCAGCAAGTCTTTTTGGTCCCTGGCCAAAGCGGTGGAAAAAACTTTAGTAGCCACTCATTACCATCTCTGCTGAGGCCAGACATACTGCGGAAGAGAAGGCGAATCTCTTCGCCTCACTCTTTGCAGAGAGTTCGCGTCTGGATACCGCAGGATACCTACCACCTTCTTTACCTCAGACTGGATGTCCTATGGCGCCAGTTCGCATACGCCAAAAAGAGGTACCTTAGGTAGACCTTTTCAAGGCGAGAGTGAATAGGCATTATTTAGGTGTGCATGGTACATGCTCGACCTCATCGTCACTTTCCATCAGGTGAGATGGAGGTCAAATGCGCACTTATTTTTTGCAAAAAAAAAATCTGGTACGGTTTTGCTAGAAGACGTCAGTTCTAATCCGACCGGATTGAAGGATTTTTTTCTAAGTGTTCGATCTTTGTATTAATAATTAAGTACAGATAAGTACAGAGAGTTGATAACCTACGAACTTTCACAACACATGGAAAACCGTTTGTTCCCAATAGTTCCATGTACTCATTTCCACGTGGAACAAATTGTAACCCAAAAGTTCCATACATTGACCTACTGGGAAAAGGTGTAAGAAGTCCTCAACTCGGATTAGACTATTGTAAAAAATGAAATTGTTGAGTTGCACTGAGCAATGCTTACGCTTAAAATGATAAGCGTGCTTTTGTGCTTATATTAAAAATCAAACTTTTTTATGTGCTTTTTGTTTAAAAGCCCGCCTCAAGTTAATATGCGCGTGCGAGCGCATGCGTGTCCTTGACCGTTGGTAAGCTACAGTTAACAATTTAAATTTAGAGAAAAACTGTACACTAAAGTCTCTTAAAGTCAGTAACAAAGGAAATATTGAGAAATATTTTCATGCTTAAGAGAGTTACAGATGTTTAGGTTATGTTATTTTGTCCCATTGAATTTACCACTACATAGACAATTAATCTTTATGAAAATAACAATTAACTGAAAATCAAACTTCATCCATCATACGATGCGTCGTGCGCCTGGCGGTAAGCGACTCGCCTGTCCATAATAGTTGCAGTGCCATTCAGACTTTTAAATCGCAAAGATCTAGGGTACACTGCCATTGCGCCTGTATCCTGAGACATGAGTTGCCAAGTTCCATATGCCTGTGATTTCACCAGCGCTCTTACCCTTCAGAACCGAAACATAGTAATGCTCACATTAGTGCTTGGCGGCAAAAATAGGTAAGGCAGTAATTCCCTGGATACTGCATATCCTATGGTCATATGTATAGCTCTGGTATAGCGCTAAGTTTGAACGAGATATTTCCATTATAATGTACACCGGGCGTATGCGTGATCACAGGAATAATATTAACTGGGTCCGAATCATTTTACATATTATGTACATTTGGCAGTACACACGGCTTTAGAAGGTTAATATTTACAAATCTGACAAAATGTACATTTGAGGAAAGACTTGGGAGTAACAAAAATGACACCAAAGAAGTTTTTCTGCATAAGGGGTTACTAAATTTGTTGGAGATGGATATCTTTAAATGAATAAAGTATACCTATACCAACGTACTCCATTACTATATATAATATAGAACTGAAATCCCATAAACCCAGAGACACTGTTGCCAAACCACTGGGTTTCCTCGTTTTTCTTTGTATCTATAATAAATTGAAACCTGTTTCCAAGCCCTACATAACCTATAGGAGCTTTAAAAGGTTAGAAGTTTCTATATCATAGTTTACCAAGTTTCAGCAATGGGAGTTTAGGACTTAAAACATTCTGTAAAATCAATAATAATGATAACAAAACAACACAAATACGTCATCAGTAAGTTTATTATAATATTTTATGCATTCAAAATTCTCATTAATATTTAGTAGTAGTTTAGTTTCAGTTGTTGGAAAATATTTGAAGGATTGATTGGCTGTTTATTTGCTTTGTTGCTTAATAATAACGTCGATGTTGTTTTAGTGCAATCTGTGTGAAAATGAAGCTAGGTACACAAAATTGTCATTTCAAAATTTACTTTGATCAAAATTAATTTGAAATTCACATTTAATGTTGCCATATGAATTTTAGTTTCAATGAAATATTCATCTAGATTTGACAGAAAAAAGGTTGATTTGTATAAATTATTTCATAGTATTTAAACTCTTGGAACACTTCTATCATCGATGCCGTGATCCGCTAAAAGTGCTGCCTAAATCATTGATCATACTTGATCGTTCAGATCATTTTGCCATGTCGCTTGTACCTTCGTAAGATAACGCAGCGTGTAGGTACCTCTCACTATAATTTCTAATTTAGTTTTTAGGTTTACGTAACTAATAGATTCAGACGTTACTTTGCGGAAGTCCATGTTAATAAAAATGGAAGTAAATTAATTTGCTACTCCGCGAACCCAGTGAAGGTTAAATCGTGCAAAATAGCTGCGCTTGTGTTGAATATTTTTTCATGCTGTTAATTTTACCACCCTCCGTGCTTATTCCTAAATGAAGAAACATGCTCTTTATATCTAGTTATAAGGTTACGTCCTGTTTGACCTATACACTGTTACATGTGTCACAGGTGAGCTTTTTAGGTTTAGTTTACTTTTGTCACGGATTTCTAATTTGAAAAAGGTATGTAGAAGGCGCTGATTGATAGCCTGGAGGAGTTTATATTATGTAAATGGCCTTGGATGTCAATTAATTTCTCTATAATATTAAATCAGTACGTCTATCTCGGATATGTTCTATCCTTTGGCAAAAAGCATCAGCCTAAGGAGATCTCAAAAAGAATCCAGCTGGGATGGACTGCGTTTAGCAAGTTAGATGACATCCTTAAAACAGATAAGGTTCCACAGTGTCTGAAGACACTGTGAACCGTTTGTTTAATCAGTGTGTTGTGCCCACCATGACGTATGGTGTCGAGACATGGACGCTCACGCAGGAGATTGTATACAGGTTGAGAGTTGCACAGACACAGTTGAACGACATAGTACGCGTCGCAGGGCGTCAATGGATGCGGCTAGCACGGGACCGTGGTGGATGGCACAAACTTCGGGAAACCTATAACCAGCAATCGGTGAAATCAGGCTGTTGATGATGATGAAATACAGGTAGTCACATTTTTTTCCTTGTAATATTATTCAAATATTAACCATTCAATACTCTTTCTGAATTTTGGCAAAATATGCATATCAATAGATGGCATTGTGTGTTACAAACTAATTTATAAATTACTTACCGCTTGCATGGGTAGATGGCGCTAATCCTATACAAACTAATAGAATTGCCGACAGTATTCATAAAAAAATATGAAATAAGCGCCATCTAGTAACAAACAAATCGTTTGTTATTACCAGAAATTGGAGCAGCTTTAATAAATTGTAGCTAGTCAATGTAAAACAAACTAGTAACAAAAATAGCTATTTGGTACTCGCCGCGAAATCTGATATACCAGTAGGTACTAAATACCCGACTACGTGGTTAGCAGTCTTCTTGAGTTATTGGTCAATGGTTTTATGTTTAGAAATGAAACCTGCCAATCAAAAAAGTATAACCTTTGGAAAAATTATGAAATGCCCGACCCATATTAACGTTTCTTTGTATTGTGTTGTGGAGATAAATAAAGATATTATTATTATTATTATTATTATTATTATTATTATTATATTATTTCACCAATCCTTTCCTTTTGACGACCTAAATGGCGCAATGGTTTCCACTATAGTTGATGGATATGGAAGTCCCGGGTTCATTTCCGGGTCCTATGAAAACCTACCAACGAAGTAATGTATTATTGCTAAAGTGACTGAAAGAACTAACGATTTCCCAATATTGTGTATTCCTTAAGAGGGAGGAGAGGAAAAGATCCTAATCTTCGATTTGATTTTAGAGGGGTATATACACTTTAAAGTTAAAAATAAAATTTAGTATGAGTAACTACACGATATATTCAAGCATAGACATTAATCAGAAACATAAAACAATAAATTAAATTTTTATTGAATTGACATTCAATTATTTTTTGTGAAATTACTCCACTAGTTTGTTATAATTATTAATACAAAGATCGAACACTCAGAAAAAACACTCAGAAAAAATTCCTTCGATCCGGTCGGATTCGAACCGATGTCTTCTTGCATACCGTGCCAGACGCTATACCAACTAAGCCACGGAACGAACCAACGGACCTCACGAATATTTTTATGTGCTTGCGTCGTGTACTTGGCTTTTCAACGACTTTTCAACAATAAAGTTTCCTCGATAGATAGAAATCACGAAATGACTTCTAATTTTCAAATTTTTTCGATTTATCCTCGAAATGCTACAGGTTGTTGGGACAAAAATTAGTTAATTAATTATATTTATGCATGATCGACAACTGTCACTGCGGATTTTTTTTAAAGGGATTAAAAAAATCCCTTCCCAAAAGTTTTAGAGTTATTCCGCTAAAACGAATTTGGTACTTTTAATGCGCAAAATTCAGCATCTCCTGTCGCATGTCACGCGAACTTCAGGCATATATTTGTTTCACAAATTTGGGCGGAGCCAACGTCAAAACTTTTTTGGCATGAAAGCTCTTAATAAAAATAGGAAAGAAATAACGCTATATGAACTCTATGATGCCATCTCTTTCTTTTTTGATGTTCCGAATCGTCATATCGTAGTATAATGTTAAGGTGCATAATATTATTTACAATCAGAGAATTTAAAATGCCAAAAAGGAAAAGTATGTAATGATGAAATCTATTAAAATTACGTTGTTTTCAACTATTTTTCCGCATTTTCATGAAGAAAATTAAATAAAACTGCTGTCTTGATTGTCACTTTGTGACAGACAGACACAGGTACAGACGGTGACTATTAGAGTCGCCAAGGAGCTCAATGCATGTCGCTGTCATAATTTTACAATACAAACACTGCGTATTTTTATTTAACGAGAAATTATTTTTTATGTACTATTAAATAAAAACATAAACAAAATATTGAAGAGATTTATGTAACTTGATTTATGTAAATAAATAAGTTCAACGTAATTTTTAATCATTACAATTACAAATCTATATTTAGACAATAAATTCGGAAATAATATTGCATCCGTGTAACTATTTTAAGACTGCTAAATTTGACATAAGAACAATATTACTTTAATGTTAAAGTCGCGTCGAACTGAGTATATACTGCCAATAAAACATCATAGTTTTAACATTATAATAAGCTTACTTTAAGGGCGTCATGGTACGAAAAGTCAATGTAAGGTTAAAGTAATATTGTTTTAAGAGGTTTTAGTAGGCCCCCTGGTCTAGGTGTTCTGAGTAATGTCTCAGAATGAATTCCGTTACTCTGATACGCGTAACACCGTAGTATGAGACCAGGTAAGTGGTGTGGTTGCTTGACACGTTATTAATCTTATCTATTCTCACTTCTCCCTTACGGACCGAATTCGAGTGAATGCAGTATGGTGTATATCTTATTATTATTATTATTATTAGAAGAGAGCCAGGCCAAGCTGTGCGACGTATAATAAGGTTGATAATGAAGTTTAAATTTATGAAGTACTTTAAAGCCCTTCTAAAAGGAATGCGTCAAATTAACACACCCGTATATCATTTATCGGAAAACGGATCTACAAGCAGAGAATTCCACTTCTTTACTTTCCGCTTTGAGAAGGAGGAAGCGAAGCGCTTCGTGCGCTATATGCTTTTGAAAAAGGCTTATATGAGGCAATAGTAAACTTAGAAAAATATTATTTCCCTTTTTCCATACCATTATAATTTGCAGTTATGTCATTTTATTTAAAAGCTAACCGTACTACCACTAATTGTCATTTGGTTAACGATAAAGGAAAATAAAAAAAAATCGATAAAAAACACATTCACACACATAGGCAATATAAACTGTAATACCACGAGCCCGATATTCGTCCCGTTACAGTGATATAAAAAATAAAAAAATATTATAGTATGTAAGTAACTTCAAATTAATAATAACTATGTAATGTTTCTTTATTATTCCTTTAACTTAACTGCCTCAGTGGCCGAACGGTTACCATGCCGAACTGCCACGCAGACGTCTCAGGTTCGATTCCCGGGCCGGGAGAAATATTTGTATGGCCTGCATTTATTTCTCTCGTGAGTTTGGGTGTAATTTGTGGTTGTCTATGTGTGTATCCATGGCACCCGCGACACAGGCTATCCCTAGTGCGGGGTTATGTTGAGTGTGTGCGTTATTAATTATTATTATTATATTCATCAATTCGTTTTAGTTTTAAAGTAAGCATTTATTTTTGTTATTATATATATATTTTTGGAATTTTAAATTTAATTTTGTCGCTATAAGTCACATAAATATCGGTTATTTGCTTTGGTTCCTACCAGACAGGCGTGTGGGGATCATAGTGTTTTTGTGTAATACCAAGTGGCGGGACGGACAAGTCGTACAGTGCCACTCAGAGTTTTAAAACGCCCATTTAAAAGTCCCATGTGCTGCAATTTTACCAGCATCCCTTACCCACATATTTCTGCTTGGTGGAAGAAATGATGTAAGGTGTAAGTACTTCGCTGGATGAACTCTTTTATAAGGAGTTCTAAAGCTACTAACTAAAACTCCCACCTTTAGAATGAAAGTGACCTAACACAAAATTCCAACTTTTTGGGAAAACGCAAAATAAATTTGAAGAAGACATTTTCATATTATTTAATTTATTACTCTTCAAGTACTTAAGGTAATGGCCTTGTTAGTCCTAGACAGTATTGATGAAACATTCACCTTTAATACCTCAAAAAATGTTTCTGATTGTTTAATATTTAACAATTTGAAAATGTAATTTATAAAAACTTTCGCTATAAGATCCCTTTTTTGTTATCATTTGCCTTAATAAGAATTAAGTTTCTCTAATTTTTGCCAGCTAAACAAGATGTTACCCTAAGATTTAAGCTGTTTGGATTATAAAAGAAAGTCATCTCAGTAACAAACTAAGTCACGTTTGTAAAAAAATAATGTTGATTTTGGGAACGAAAACGGTTCAATTGCTAATCCATCACTTTTTCGTCAACTGTGGTGGCGTGTTGTCTCTGCAGATGCAGATTGAACACTAAACATGTCGATTACATACAGACGCGGGAGGAGAATTTCAAACATAATGAAAGAGACCCATAAAAGTAGTGAGTATGTATCATTCCTTGTTAATCATGTCCTTGGTACTAGCAGTAGACCTCTTTATGAAAAAGTTCGTCCAGAAAAGTACTGCTATCTTACTTATTTCTGCCGCCAAACAGTAATGTGAGAATTACTGTGCTCCGGTATTGAAGGGTAAGCGTTCTGGTGATATCACAGGCACATGGGACTTGTCAACTTATGTCTCAGGGTGACGGATGCAGCGGCAGTGCCCCTAAGATATTTGTGATTTAAAGCTCCGGGTGGCACTACAACTTTTATGGATTGTCGTTTACCACCAGGAGCACGACTTGTTTGTCCCGTCACTTGATATTGTAAAAAAAAATCATAATGAAAGAAACCCATATAAGTATTGAGTATGTGTCATTTAATAAGTCAGTTGCAGAATAACAACCTTACGAATTATCATTTTTAAAGCCATTTCACGATATAAACTCATATTTTGATTATTTTAAATTAGGTAACTTTCATTCTAAAGGTGCGATGTGTTACTTACATTAAGTAACTTACTCCCATTAAGGAAGGCACTGACCTCAGCATTTCGCTGCCTACTATCCTAAGACACGTCTTGCTCTTCATCAACACACATCTGTGTTTTTATACACGCTTGTCGGTTAAGGGTACACTTGACCTGGTCTTTCTTTGGGACGTCCTTAATTTGATCTTAGTAAGCTCGCCTTGATCGGCCCTTATCCGCTCACGCGATGCACTCCTCCTACCGCAAAATGACGGCTATTTAGTTTCGCAAATTAGAAAAGCATTCAGTTTAAATACAAGTTTTTATAAATAAAAATTATTATTCTGCATTGCTAAATAAATACCCTCCGTAATACCAACAAAATAAAATGCAGTAATACACCGCAAATCCTGCACTTAAAAAGCACTAATGACATTTTTGGTGTACTTGGATAAATATGATAATATTCCGTTTGAGTGGTTATAAACATTTATGTAGTTTTTAAACATTTATATTCAGGGTAAACTTAAAAAACGCTACTTACGATATGTTTTCAATAAATAAACACCGCAATCACCAGCCCAAACAATAACACACACGATTGTCGTGACGTATTTTTGAAGTTGTTTATTTTTTTTAAATGACAGATCCTGGTATTAAAAACTTTATGGTTTGCTAGAGTAGTTACCGAAATAGCAATTAATATTAGTTCTTTTACCTGTTATAACTTCGATATCCGATAAATCATCACTGGCACCTCTAGGTGTGGTATGCATCTATGGCTGCATGTATCGCGTGAGCGGTTATCAATTTGCCAGCTCTTAGTCGCAGTTGCAGTTTGTATAAATATTCATTCTGGAATAAAGTCAGTGTCCCTGTCGCTCGACCCAAGCAAAATGAATCGTACTAGTACCGGAAAAACATTGTTTCGAGCTGAGATTGTCGACTCTTAGCCTTCTTTTACATATCCTCTGTACAAAGCACTGTCAATGGATTTTTTTTATGATACAAAGAAGTCTTGCGCGCGGTGTTAACACGTTCATCGTCGTGGTGGGTCAAAATGACCGACATCTCATCTACCTATTGGGGCTGCGGGGGGTTAAAATGAACGGCACGACGCACCTAATTTTGCGACACTCCTTCACGCCACAGGTGGCAAACGCTACGTATTTAGCCATATAACATGACACGCGTGGCCCAGATTGGACTTGGTTTTTAAGATTTTTGATGGCGCTTTTAAACTAAGAAAAAAAATATTTCGAATACTTTCAAATAGGATTTAAAAGTTACAAAGTAAGCAAAAAATGGTTAATGTGAAATATCAATCTCAAATGAAAGACGTATGTCAGTTTTAGGTAAACATCGATCGAACATTACGTGTACTCTGCCCGGCATTGCGACCGTAATAATTATTTAGGCCGCGCCGGGTTGAAATGCCTGGCACTAAATATAATCCCAAACTAGAGCCAAATAATGAAATATCGCGAAACAATTTATATACGCATACAAATGAGACTAAAAACAATCACGTAAGCCATTGTCATATTTTGAACATTGTTAAGCGACACGCCTGTCCAAAGGAGTTACAATGCCACTTAAAGCTATATTCCGTTCATAGACCGTAACAGCGTTTACTGTATAATTAAATATCAGAATAATGATAGTATGGGGTACCTCGTTTCGCTATATGGATCTCAAAAAACCAACTAGGTATGGGCTAGATTTTCAAATGCTTCTATATAGTTGTCGCCTACTTGCTGCTGTTCCATAGAAAAGTATCAACAGCGTACTGACAAAATTCATTGATTTACTTTGAACATTTTATATTGAATCAATACATCGAGTATATAACCAGAAATAGAGATGAAATAAGGATCATAAATTCCTAGTAACTCATCAGTGATACATCACTTATAAATATCCACTCTCGTTTGCACTGAAATATAGATAGCGCCAACAACTGACCTGTGTGTACGTCTCCGTATATACCAAAAATATTCTGTATTTATTGTAATAAAGATAATATCTCTAACATTCGGTGGTGTGGGGAAAATAGCAAAACATCTCATTACAAAACAAACGTTATTAAATATGTAATTTTGCAATTTTCATCCATTATGGCAAAAGCTCAAGTTAACTGGTCGATTTAAAATGAAACGATTGACGACACCCGTCAATTGTTTTGAATTCAGGCTGGCCAAACGGAGTGCAGTTGTCACAATAATAATATAGCAGAATTGTTTTCAAGCAAATTAAATGATATTTGATCTCTATTTCTTTTTACGTATTCGATGAATCAATGTAACCACTACTGCGGCAAGAGAAGTACTGACATTTTTGTGTGCGCTATTATTTAAGTGCGGTCCACGAAAGACGTGAATCGCAAAGATCTGACACCGCCATTGCACCTGTCACTCTGCGACATAAGTTAACAAGTTCCATGTGCCACCAAGATCGTTCCCGTTATGTCGAAACGTTTTATTTATCGTTGGACGACTGTAGCGTCAACCCTGTTCCCACATCACTATCTGTCGTGACTGTGTCGTGAACGTTTATTTTATTGTCGAACGACTGTCGATTCTGTCGTTTTGTCGGTTTGCACGACAGAATCGTTTTGGTTCAATTATCTATCGTCAGACGACTGTCGTTCTAGCTCTTTCCATTATCACGACAGTCTGACATCGTAACGTCAAAAAAGTCGTGAACGACAGTTAATCGTGTTTTACTTTATCAATTATGGCATACTTCCTACTTTCTTTAGAGAGAAAGTCCACACCACGACAACAATCCATATAACAAATATTGAACTTTGTAAAGAAAATTCCTAAAAATATAGGAGCATTTTACCAAGCTCAGTAGTTTTCATAGTATCCTGGTTTTCTCTTGTGTAACGGAGGTTGACACGTTGCTACTTTGGCCAAGCCGCAGCTATACCCCGTCAGCCATACATCACTTCCACTAACTGGCCTGCGATGGCAGCGCCACCTTCAACCAAGCTAGGCGTGTGATGAGGGCAGCGGAGAGACGTAACCTGCCTGCTTACATAAGCCTTTCAATTTTATTTTAAAAGAATTGTTGTCTGGAAGCAACAGAATAAGCTGTCGCTTGACTGTAAAAACAATAAAATAATTGGTAGTCTTTACTTCATTATCTTATTTGCCGCCCTTCTGTTATACTTGTTTATTTCTGTGAGTGGATTTGTAAAAACGAAAACATTCAAAAGGTTAACAAAGGTTGGTCTAGTGATACAATGGATTTTATTCTCGTGGAAATCTACCATCAACTAAATTGGATATTTCCCTTTCCATCGAAGTTGTTCGCAAATATTTGTGAAATGCCAAAAAAGTTATTGCATAACTCAGCTCTCCGACTATTGTGCGGAAAAGAATTTTCATCAAATAAACTATTTGGAATCGATTGAGGTTTGAAATTCTACTATCTACTCCAGATTGTTATTGTGTAAAAAGTTTTTGACACATCGAAACAGGGTGCACCCTATTATTTAGTAATGTAAAATTTTTGATTCTGTGGTTCTATATTTATAAATTTAGGCGATGTTCACTTGTTTTTTTTTTAATTAACGTAATGGAACACACATTAGAGGCTAACCGAGTTTTTCTACTCTTGTACTTTAATCTGTCAATTATAATTATATAAACCATATCGCAAAGGCGCTCTTTTTAGCTCTGAATCACAATTCTATTGTCTGTGGTACTCGTTACTGAACTGAAAAATGTCACTATAATGAGTTTTAAAAAAAAACCTCGTTGTTTTGCTAATTAAAGTATCGAATATGGCGCTACTCAAACGCTCTATTGGTTAAGAAATTTCTCAACGGTTCCAGAGGAGTTGCCATATTAAAAGTTGCTTGTTGATACAAAATCATCTTTACAAATATTTTGATCGATTGGTTGAATTTAAAAACACCGTCCTTATAATACACTATATTGTATAACAAGTTGAAAAGATTTTGGTTCTTTTTATTTCTGGATAAAATTGAAAAGAAATATGGATATTTATAGAAATGTCCTCGTCGTCGTCCGACTGTAGGATACAGATTTCACCCTTTTTGGACTGTGTAGGGTAAACTACGTACGATTCAAATATCTGAAAATTCTTGAGAACTTCGACACCTTCAAGTGGTTCAAAACTTTATTGCTTTGTCACTCTAGCTGGAACCTGTGGCCGTCGCATTTGAGCCCGTGAGCGATGCAAACGTTTTGCACTCAGAAAGAAGTAAGTAGTTACGATATTTTAACATCGACTGTCATATTATTTCCTCTTATGTTTACACCAAAATCTTTATTGTAGTGTTCACTTGCTTTGTAAAAGTATTTTATTATACTTATAAAATGTTTTTATTATTATTTTATTATTTGTTTAAAAGCAAAACGGAATGAATTACCTTTTTGCAAGACTAATAAGCAATGTTAATTTAACATAATTTTCTAAAATACAATACACTTGCATAAAAAAACTGCCCATCGATAAAACAACTTTTAATGTTACTCGTAGTTAAGAGGAAGACACTTTGTTCATGTGTTCATAGTCTAATCAACACTAGCATTAATATTCATTTTGTCCACTATAACTTAACTAAACTTACTCAAAGGTTTAGATCTTTGTAGTCTACGCATTATCTTTGTATTGTTTAGCTGTATAGCCCCTATGGTTAGGTGACGATGAAGTCCATGTTCGTGAGCTTCGGCGTACTTTCTTATAACTTTATCTACGGGGTCTGTATCCAAATCGCGATGCAAATTCTCATATCGTACCTATATGTATACCAAGGAGCAATAATATGTTCAATATGAAAGTTGATTCAAAGCATATCCTTTTGACGTGTTGTAGAGCTCCTAGTGAAAGAGTTTGTCCAGGGAAGTGCTACCTCCTTACATATTTAAGCAATAATATGAGCATTACTGCGTTCCAGTTTTGAAGGGAACGGGTACTGGTTAAATCATAGGCACATGAGACATGTCAATTTATGTCTCAGGATGACAAAGTCAATGTCAAATAATCATTTAATCCATAGGTAAAATTTTCACACTTCAAAACATTGACTTACAAATAAATGGACGACGGGTCTAATACAAAAACCACGAAAAAAATGTCCCAAGTCAACCTATTCCAAATTTAAATTGTAATGTCATCGCAGTATCGCGCTGTCAGTCGAACAAATGAAGACTAAAGCGGAGTTTGGCGCTCTGTATAGGATTTAGCGCCTTACAAGTGCGGACACTTTTTAGCGCGGACCCGACGTCCATATAATTGTAAGTCAATGCTTTAAAATGAAATTTTTTAAGCTACTTCTCGTTCACTACGCTAATCTCCCTGAGAAGAACGAGCAAGAAACTCTAGGGATTGCTTTTTTCAAATAAACTTAAATGCTATAGACTACACTTTGAATCATAATTGAGTGGAATCTAGACTCTTGTTGTCTTTCCATACACCTTTGTCTAACACATGCTCTTCAATTTTGTAATATGGCTTTTCTATTAAAATACTTTTAATGTAAGTTTTAAACTTAGGAAATGATAATCCTTAATATATTCTCCGGAACTTTATTGTAAAAACGTATATAGTTCTCGATAAAAGAATCGTTTACCTTAGTTAAACGAAATCGTGGTACCATGAGTTTGGACTTACTTCTAAGGTTAATATCATGGATATCTTCTTTCGTAATGAAATTATATATATTTTTACGGGCATACAATATATTTATCCTTAAACTTTTCTCTGAGAGAAACCCGAGAACCTAAACTGTACAAAGAACAAATCGCTCGTTTTTGCAACACAAATATGTTTTAAATCACGGAGCTTTAAATCGCACAGATCTGAGCACTGCCACTGCACTGCCACTGTACCCATCACCCTGAGACATAAGGTAACAAGTCCCATATGCATGTAATTTCACCACCACCTTTACCCTTGACCTTATGCTCACATTACTGTTTGGAGGCAGAAAAAGGTTTGTAGTACCTTTTAGTACTTCCCTGGACGAACTCTTTCACAAGGCGCTTTACTGCTACCTGCCTGTGAGCCGTAAAATAATTTTTGTATGTTATGCCTTATTGCATCATTAGTGAATGACGTTTTATGAAACTTAACACAAACTTCACCAGCATTTTACATTTTTTTCTCCTCGATCAACTCGAGCTAACAGATATTGAATTTATTGACTTTTTGAAGTAAGTACACTGTTTTGTATTGGGTTTTTAAATTTTTAATCGACTCTAAAAAAGGAGAAGTTTTTTAATGTGTGTTACGCGATAACTCCGGTGATTTGCGAATCAATTTTGATGATTCTTTTTTTGTAAGAAAGAAGGTACTTCAGTTAAATTTGAAGAAAATATTTTACCTCTGAGGGTGGCAAACTAGGATTGCAAACTTGCTAGGGAGGGTTGAATCCGGTTTTGCACACTTTCCGGTAACCGATTTCAATAAAACTTTGCAAATAGATATAATTCCAATCACTTTTGAGCTCGGTTTTAGTACTCTGGACTGAGATTATTAATTTAAGTGTTATTTATAAGATTTATTGTGACTTAACCATACATTTAGAAACTTAATATATATTTATTGGACTGATATAGACGTTATTGTCTGTAAATAATAAAAATACTTTACCATATTCGACTGAATACAATTATTGAATCGTATTCACCCCATTTATAAATGTGTTTATCTTACTCGGTTTTTTTAACAATCACAAACTAGGAAATCTACCAGAGCAATGGAATTTACGTTATAACGTAATAAAAAGTATAATAACACATTCCTAGTCCAGCACCAGGGAAACCCTGTATCGCTGGTGCCATGTACACACACATAATACACGGTTAACTTACAAATTACAACCAAATTCACGAGAGAAATAAATATAGGCCATAGAAATAATTCTTCTGGCTCGGGAATCGAACTTGGGACCTATGTGTGACAGACCAGCATGGTAATCTTTCGGCCTCGGGGACAGTTTAATATTCCTAATATATACCTGTTTCTGACGCTAAGCAATAATGTGAGCATTACGGCGTTCCGGTTTAGAAGTGTAATGGTGGTGGTGAAATTACAGGCACATGGTACTTGTGAACATATGTCTCAGATCTTTGCAATTTAAGGCAAATTCGCCGCAGTAGAGCTCGTTGTGAAAGTGAAAGAGTTCGTCCAGGGCAGTACTGCCACCTTACCAATTTCTGCCACTAAGCAGTAATGTTAGCATTACTGCGTTCCGGTTTTAAAGGGTAAGGGTGCTGGTGAAACTACAGGCACATGGGACTTGTCAACTTATGTCTTAGGGTGACGGGCGTAGTGGCAGTGCCCCTCAGATATTTGTAATTAAAAGCTCTGAGCGGCACTGCAACTGTTACGAACAGGCGTGTAGCTTATACCATCAGGCGCACGACTAGTTCGTCCTGTCACTTGGTTTCATAAAAAAAAACCAAATTGCCGGTAACACTACCGGGAATCGAACCCGGGAACTCCTCGTGCAGCGGCCACGGTACACGGTACGGTACAAACCGTCGGGCCAACGAGGTTTTTATTTTGCAATGAGATCATGAAGTTTATACCTACTTTACGTTTTTGTGGTTTTCTCCATTCACTTTGGGATGCGTGAGTGGTTGCTCTTAGCGTAGGCACCGCACCTCTACACACATTTATTAAATTCTTAAAACTAAAAGCGAGGCATCCTTACATCCAAATTTTTGTGACTGTGGTAATTTAAAATTGCGTGACATGAAGTCTTTTAATATAAACTTTTAATACAAACCCAGCGCGTTCATTAGTCCGTGTCAAAAATGTTGCCATCCGACAAAAATGTGGTGAAATTTTATTACCAACAAGCGTCATATTCGTTTTGTTCCCAAAATTTATATTCAAAGTAAAATTACTTTTTTGATTAACAGCGCTGTAAAAAGTTGTTACGCTTTTGGAAATGTTCATAAAGTTAAGATGTTATTCGAAACAATAAATCTGAGTTGTGAGGGTTATAAGCATCTTAAATATTTTTGTACCAATAAACATAAAAGTTCCTTATAACTCAAGAGAACGACTAAGAATATTTCGAAATATGAACAACTTAGTAGCCGTAGGGCTCCTTGTGAAAGAGTTCGTCCAGGGAAGTACTGCCCACCACCAAGCAGTAATGTGAGGATTACTTCGTTCCGGTTTTGAAGGGTAAGCGTGCTGGTGAAATTACAGGCACATGGGACTTTTCAACTTACGTCTCAGGGTGATGGATGCAGTGGCAGTGCACCTCAGATCTTTGCGATTTAAAGCTCTGAGTGGCACTGCAACTGTTATGAACAGGCGTGTCGATTACTCCATTTTTCTCTCCTCCTCTTTTGAAGTCGGTTAATATAATATACATACCGACCCTTGAGAGGCAAACTGGGATAAGCGACACTATTGCGTCATATTGAGTTATATATACCTTTGGAATCAGAAACATTAACTGATTCCAACTGTATATATGTATATATAACTCAATATGACCAGAAGTGTCGCTTATCCCATTTTGCTTTTCAAGCATCGAGTTACATATTAACTGAAAATGTACCTATAGATCTCTTAACTAAGCATAAATCTTATTGACTAATTTTTCCTAGAATCATTAAACCTCTCTCCTGAAAACTTGTCATTTTGCAGATGTAGCCTTATTACACTATGCCAGCGAAATATTTTTTTTCCGTTAAGAATCATCACAATTTCATCAGAAACTACTGATAAGTTTACTTTACTACCGATTGTAATACAACTAGTCGATCTTATACTCTTAAGTCCATCGAGCATATCAAACTGCGTTGCGATTGGCCAGCCCGAATTCGAAACAATTGACGAGTGTCGTCAATTGCTTTACTTCAAATCGAACAGTTTTACTGGAGCTTTGCTATGATAGATGAAAATGGAAAAATTACATACTTAATATATTTCATTACCGATGAAATGTGATTTCGTTTGTTTTGTAATTAGATGTTGTGTTTTTCCCACGCTACCGAAAGGAACAGCCTCCATTGTTAGAGATATTATCTTTACACACGGGCCAGTTGTTGGCGCTGTACTATTTTAGTTTTCTAATTTGTGATTTCAGCGCAAACGACAGTTGATATTCAAAAGTGATATAAGGCTCATTTGCCTGATGAGTTGCCATGGATGGATAGTCCTTATTTCGTCTCTATTTCTGGTTATACACTCGATGTCTAAACTTGACAAAAGTTCAATTTAGCAATGTAATAATATAATGTTTACTTTCCCTTGTTTTCCCACGACAAAATTCTACCCACAAAACCCCTATCGCAAGATTTTATATGAAAATAAATTTGCCTATCACAATAACCATACATAAAGTCCCAAGAATTCTTCAAAACCGTAAACAGAACCAGGGACTCCTTGTACCCGAAGAAGATACGATATTTTATTCCACCGCAACTATCATTGTATCTATTTTCACTGGCTTTGTGCGAACAATAGTACTGATTCCTTTGTACTGACAATTGGTCGCAGATAGAAGGTTGAATTCACTGAAAAGATCAAATGCCTCGATTTTGCTCAAACGTTATGTTAATCACTGGTTGAATTGAAGAAAATAAAATGTTATTTCTTTTACATCTATTGTCATTCTGCACAGACTTGATCTTTAGAAGTCCTGGGGCCTACCATAACCTTTCAAAAAACAATCTTATTTCAATGTAAGCTTATAGTAAGCATATTATAATATTACTCATATTCGTACCATGAGAAACCTGTCAACCAAGTAATGTATTATTGCTAAAGTGACTGAACGAATGATTTCCCATTATTGTCTATTCCTTATTTAAAATAGCTAACCGTTAAACGCTATAGCGTCAAAAAAGAAAGAGATGGCATTATAGAGTTCATATAGAACTCAATAATGCCATCTCTTTCTTTTTTGACGTTCTGAATCGTCCTATCGTAGTATTATTTACATTCAGAGAATTTTAACTGCCAAAAAAAGAAAAGTATGTAATAATGAAATCTGTTAAAATTACGTTGTTTTCAATTATTTTTCCGCATTTTCATGAAGAAAAATAAATAAAACAAACGGAGTCTTGATTGTCAAATTTTGAATTCGGAATTATAGTCTAGGGTCAACTGTTAGGGTCGCCAAGGGGCATATAGATGGCGCTGTCATAATTTTACGAAATAAACATCGCGTAATAGTACATAGTAGTAGTACATAGTAATAGTACATAGTACATACATTTTTATTTAACGAGAAATTACTCCCTATGTACTATTGAATAAAAAATAAACAAAATTTTGAAGAGATGTATGTAAATAAATAAGTTCAACTTAACTTTTAATCACGCAGACGCTTGGCACTTGCAGAGAAAAACCCGCGTGTCATCGGACCTACTTACTATGACCGTTTACCCGCTACTCTCAGACTCGAACCGTCTGACGAAACATTTAGGCGCCGGCTGAAAGACCTTTTCTTGAAAAATTTTATACTCTGGAAATGAATTTATGGACTTTAAATTGTAACGAATTCAGTATTTTCTATTTTTATTCTAATTTTTACCGCATTAACATACTCTTGTATAATTGTTATTAAATTATGACGATCCTTGATGGAGAATGACATTTGATATGTAATTTAATGACAACAATATTATATAATGAATTGTTAATTTTCTATTTATTGTGTATTTTCATATAATTTTCATTTTTGTCTGACGATCTCAATATAATTTCTTATACTTTGACATGTAGTGCAATTTATACTGTAATGTTATATTTGAGAAATAAATGAATCTGAATCAGAATTACAAATCGACACTTAGACAATAAATTCGAAAATAATATTGTTTCCATTGCAACCGTGTAACTATTTTAAGATTGCTAAATTTGACATAAGAAAAATAATACTTTTATGTTAAGTCGCGTCATAGTACGAACTGAGTGAATGAATAGTCACAAAGCTGCCAATAAAACATTATATTTGTAACATTATAATAAGCTTACTTTAAGCGCATTATGGTACGAAAAATCAATGTAAGGTTAAAGTAATATTGTTTTAAGAGTTTATGGTAAGCCCCCTGTTGTTACTTACTTTAGTAGAATAATAATAATAAAGTAATTTATTTGTTTTATGCAATAATAATAACGTGCACACACTCATAGTCCTGCACTACGGAAACTCTGTATCGCGGGTGCCGTGGACACACACATAGACAACCACAAATTACACCCAAACTCATGAGATGAATAAGTGTAGGCCATTCAAACATTTCTCCCGACACGGAAATCAAACCTGGGACTTCAGCCTTCCGCGTGGCAACCGCTTCCGCCTTGGGAACCGTTCGGCCACGGAGGCAGTTACTAAATACAGTGATGTATACCTTTTTCTGTCCTTTCGGTTTTGAAGGATAAGGGTGCTGGTGAAATTACAGACACATGGGACTTGTCAATTTATGTCTCAGCGTGATGAATGCATCAGACATTTATAATTTAAAGTTTTGAGTGGCATTGCAGCTGTTATGGATAGGTTACCACCAGGCGCACGTTATACTCGACTCGTAACTTGGTGTCATAAAAGAAATTGAGTTTATTATTAACAATCGGGTTTATTTTATTCTTTTGTTTATTCATATTCATATTCTTTATTTGCAAGTTACATGGTTATATAACAGGTGTTCTTATGCTAATGGTACTTGACATGTAACACCCTGTGGGGGCACTGCAATATTGTGAGGGCACTATGTCCGTACTTTACTAAAACATATACATTATTAAAATAATATTATAAATAATTCAATAAGAAAACTCTACATTATTTAAATAAAATTAAGAATGATTAATAACAAAAAAACTAAACAGAATTTTAGGCAATATCAACAATAAATATTAGTCATTCCTTTTATATTTAGGTCTCATTCCTGATACACTTATGTCTGTCTATTGTACATACTTTACAAATTATTGGTAATTCATTTTTAAGCACTATTTTCTAAAAAGTATTCTTTTAGTGAATAAAAAACTTTGCTCTGTAGATAGCTCTTTAGATGGGTTACAAAGGGCTTATTTGTATCTTGTGTTTTTATGAACGAACTATTGAGCTTTCATGTGTGGAATTGGATCAGTTTGTCGTCTTATGTGTATACAGGCCCCTCTCTGCTAATTTTAACGAGTTGGAATTAATTATGGAAGACAGTTTAAAGCGAATTTTTCCAACCAAAAAAAACGTAGTAA
>NW_020653711.1:4484181-4568457 GCF_003589595.1 Hyposmocoma kahamanoa
AAAAAACTTGTATAGAAAATGTGACTGAATGTTTAACCAATACCCATTAAACAAAAGGTTAGATGTATACCTAAATCTAGAAATCATAAAAAGTACTAATAGTAAATGCGAACAACCAATAATCAATGAAAGTATGGTTTTTAACCTCTCCTGAAAAGTGTAGATTTTCAGTTATTTCCTTTTTCACTGGAGGCACTGAATAGTAGTAGTTATGACAAGGAGAATACCTCTTTTTCCTTCCTACGTAAGTTTTGATTAAACTGACCTTCCCTACCGACCCCTATGGAATACGAGAAGGGCACTATAAACCCGTGCAAAGATAGCGCCATTCTCAGTCTGTCCTGATTCTAGATCGGCCTGTTTGCACAGACTTCATCCCTTCTCAAAAGGCTAGTGCCTAGGGTGATCTACCCCGGGTGCACTTACAATGACAAGGTGAACAGTATAGAAAAGTTAGTTTCTACCTTGACCCGGAATCGAACCCGTGACCTCAGAAATTGCGACACCATGAAAACCGGTGTGTAAGTCACTCAACCACACAGGTCATCGATATTCAATAAATTATAGTTTGATTCTCTTTACAGATCACTTTAGTGTTTATTTTTCTGTCACTAAAACTTCGTGACTAAAGAACAAATTAGATCTTATTATAAAACATTTAAGAAGATGTTTTAATATCCTGGGGCGACAAAATGAAAGTATTATACTTTAATATATTCCGTCAAGTCTGTTCGATTGTTCTCAGAAATTCTTGTTTGACTAGGACCAGTGATTTTATTCCTCGGATTCCCTTGGATTTGCAGGGAGTTAAAGGCTTGTACTGGATATGGTACGTTATTGAATAATTTGGAACGGAAAATGGGATTTTATTACCTATTCGCTTTTACTTTGCTTACAGAGATGTCAATAAGCGTAATAAAAGATACTGTAGAATACTAATCAAAACTCAACGGTTTATATTTGACGTTCTTATCGATAATAATAATAAAAACGCACACACTTATAGCCCCGCACTAGGGAAACCCTATCGCGGATGCCATGGACACACACATAGACAACCATAAATTACACCCAAACTCACGAGAGAAATAAATGTAAGCCATACAAACATTTCTCCCGGCTCGGGAATCGAACCCGGGACCTCTGCGTGGCAGACCAGCATGGTAACCGTTCGGCCATTGATGCAGTTAATTATACTTGCAAGTGACTTAAAAAGGATATTTGTTAAGTCTCTAATAATATAAAGGTTTTAGAGCGATGCCACACGAGGGTTGTGTCGTCGCAACGCTATGATTGCAACGCACCGAGTGCCATACGAAATGCCACTGGCTTTCGCACCCCTCCCTGCTTTGTATCCTGGCCCCTGACCGACGCGCACGTGTTCCGCCGCTGCGCGTTGTTTCAACGCACCGTGTGGCACATCGTTCTGATTTATATGTAAATACAACGCAACGTCGCCGCTCAGGCGTCGCAACGCCGCCGCCGACACAACGCATTATATGGCATTGTTCTTAGTGACACCTTTACAATAAAATAACAACTTTACACGAACGGAATTTTTCGATAACTATGCTTCTTCTTCTTATCACATCGATGGCATACAATATATATAATGCTATCGTGATGAAAGGATTTGCCAATCGGCGTAAGGTCCTCGTCGATTGTTGTCCAGGGTGCGCCATAAATACACGAAAGGAGTGAGTAGTACGTCATACGTATAGTCTGTGCCCTCACTTATGTATCCACTATTTGTATAGCACTTAGTACAAATAGTGGACACTTAAGTGAGAGCACCGACTGTACGAGCACCCCAAAATGTTTATGCCTAAATAGGAGAGTTATAAAATTTCACTTAATATACATAAATTGTTCTATTTCTATTTTGTTAATGGCGGCCATTAGGCTGGGGCCATTGTCGGTTTCGATGAGTGTTGTCAGTTAATATTGATCAAACATGCCAATGTTTAGGTAGCAAGGTATTTATTTTTAGATGAACCTCTTCAACGGAATGCTGTTGTGCAGATTATACTTGGGGTAAAAGGAACAATCATGGACAAACAACCAATTGAAGCATTATATTATTAGACCATATAAAGTCACACAAAATGTTAATAAAGGGAGAATACACATAAGGAAGAAGAGATTTAAGGTTAATTGGACGAGGAATGAAAGCAATACAAGGAGGAAGTCAATTCAGGACATTCAAAGGATCAAGGGTCCAAACCACATTCAAACAAAAAGTTGCCTCTGACACGGATTTTACAGAGGAACACAAGGGAACAAGAGTGGTCCAGTCTCAATCTGCAGATCATATAACTTGTTTCATGTAGTTAGTATTATTTTTACGGCTTTTATGTGGCTTTATTATACAAATGGTAAAATTTTGATACAAGGCCGTTTCCGTTATTACAACTATGATATTGCTTTTATATTATTGCAGTTTTTCAAATGACAATTTTTTTATTATATTATTATTATTAAACCATTTATTTCGAGTAACTTTCACATGACTCATATTTGCGTTAGTAGTAAATAGCTTATGAACAAGGACTTAGTTTTAAATAACTGATTTACGTGTATTGTACACGCATGATTTATGTATGCACAGTCCAGTCTGTTCGCAATCATATTCAGGATGACATTGGAACTGGCCCGCACCCTACTCACCATAGAGGCGGTGCGCTAGCGATGGTATGGAAGCCATTCACGCGCGACTCGCCGGACATGCCCGAGGCGCTGCAGCAGCGGGGCAGCCCCAGTACCGCCCTGAACGCATTATTATACTGGATGCGGAGAGCTTCATATGCGCGGCGGCTGTGATTAGCGCATAGGCTACACATGTAAAAATTGATGTAGAATGATCTGAATAGTATTATTTTCACTTCACGCGTGTACCTTGCGAACCTATGGGCTATCATGTTTGCTCGTACAGATAAAGCCCTCCGCTCCCTTTTCAAATCGTCATCATCCCTAAGGTCAGATGCCACCACATGGCCGGAATGTTGCACCTTATCTACATGCTGTAGAGGTGTCTGATTTAATTTTATCAGACATTCTTAACCCCAAAGACCACGACCTGACTTTCTTAGGGTTATTAACATTAATAATAATTAATATTATTTATTAATAATAATTAATAATTACTAATACAAAGATCGAAAACTCAGAAAAAATTCCTTCGATCCGGCCGGATTCGAACCGACGACTTCAAGCTTACCGTGCCAACTATATCAATTAAGCCACGGAACGAACCAGCGGACCTCACATATTTTTCTATGTGCTTGCGTCGTGTCTTTGTATTTGGTTTTTCAACGTCGGTTATTAATGTTCTAATTAATTATTTTTTATTTAATGACATTGTATTAATAAGATATTTTCCGTATTTTCAATTACATTTAATTTTACTCGTACAATATTTTGATTTGCCAGTTGTGACATTTTTTTGTAACAAGACCTGTAGCGGACTGTGTCAGTAAGGTTCAGGTGCTAATGAAGAGTGAGCAAAACCAAAGGAAATGCACTTATAGCTTATTAAAACCAACAAAGTAAATAACACAAAGAAAACAATGACAATAACATAGAAAAAGGTGCCAAAAAAAGTAAATTTAAATTTAGAATTTTAATCTTAATACTAAACTGCTAAAAATAATTTAATGTCAAATATGTAACAAAAAGATTTTTGTAGCGACCAATAAATGAATTCAATTTGATTTATTCTTTTTTTTAAATGTTAGAATTAGACTAGTTGAGTGAATAAGATGCTTTTTTTTTTCATTTCCTGAGCTACGAACGACTATTATACCACGATATTCAATGTTTCTTCGTGACAACGCGCCTTGGGAGACTTGAATGTGCCATTATCTGTTACAAAAAATCCCTCTGCGTCTAATAAAATATATGAGTTCATTGTAGCGCCTCGTGTATACTCGCAATGCCACTAGTTGACTGTTCTTATTTAAGTTTAAAAGCGATGAAAAATTGAAAACAAAATGCATGCCGATAAGATAGAACTTCCAAGGTATGTATTATTTTGTTATTTTAAGTCTAATTTGAATATAAAAATACAGTCAACTGTCATTTTTTCATTAATTTGTTTGATTTTCCTAATAACACGGATTTGTCAAATGGTTTGAAGTTGATTTTAAGTTATTATAAAAGTTTTTTAAATTAATGTTTGTTTAACTTTCATTTAATCCGCGTAAATCGAAAATAAAATAATTTTAATTTTTTTCGTTTTTTAACCCTTACTATCCCACTTCAGGGCAAAGCCTCCCTTCCCTTTTTCCACCCAATGCTATTTAATTAAAGGCTAAAATCTTATATAAGCTTCCAATCGTCAAGCCATGCCATCTCCGTCTGGGTTTTCCACGTCTTCGTCTTGTGTTTGATGGGATCCACTTCGTTGTGATCTGTGACGCTTTTGATCACAACTCGCTTGATATGCGGCATGCGTGTCTGGTCTAGTTCCATTTTAGGCTGACGGCTTTATGACCAACGTCAACGTTTGTATTTTGGAGCGCAGTATACTGTTCTGCACACGGTCTGACAGTTTTACTTCCAAGATTTCCAAATCTGGCACACAGGCATCATTTACTTGTCTATCTATCTACTATCATTTACTATATTTTACGGAAGCTACTGCTTCCGATTTGCAGCGAGTAAATTCTGGAATGACCTGCTGCCTCCGATAAAAAAAGTAAAAATTTTTGCAAAAAAAGTGTGTAAACAATCGAGTAGTAATTGGTTAATATTTAATTATTATAGTTCTGTGTACAGAAATAGTTCAGTAGCGAGTAGCATAGACAATAGAATTTTGATTCAGAACTTTTTAACGTTCTTTTTAATGCGCTTTTATGATATGGTTTATGAAATTATAATTGACAGATTAA
Organism: Hyposmocoma kahamanoa; assembly: GCF_003589595.1. Lineage (NCBI taxonomy): Eukaryota > Metazoa > Arthropoda > Insecta > Lepidoptera > Cosmopterigidae > Hyposmocoma > Hyposmocoma kahamanoa. The sequence goes on from NW_020653711.1 coordinate 4,489,071, forward strand.
AGTACAGGGGTAGAAAAAGTTATTTTTATGTTCGAGTGGTTATGTACGAGTGTTGTTGCCATTCTGCTTTTCTATATCTACCTAAATATTCTATTCTGCAAAAGAATTTACGTAAACACTCAAAATGTTAATTATCACTTCAGTTAACAATTCTGTGCGGGAGCTATTGTCCTAAATAAACTCACCTCCTTTCATCTTCATTAAAGAACTGAATTAAACAACTCTACTTCAAAGCACTTGGCATTATTCTATGGATAAGTTTGTAGATTGACGACCTCTATGGCCCAACAGTTTGCACTGTGGGACAAGGTAGATCAAGAGGTTTCGGATACGTTTTCGGATAAGAAAAGTTTGGGAAATGAACTTTGCTAAATTGGTTCAGATTTGTCTGTTTTAGATAATTTGGTATTCACAGTACAGTCCATGCCCAAAGATAACTGACCCCCTTACCGAATATTGGTTTGGAATAGATCAATGTGAAGAAAAATGTTAAAAGAACTTAACCTTTAACTGATGACCCTTACAATACGGTACAAGTATGACTTCCTCAAAGCATCATTAGTGAATAATATTTTAAACAATTTTTTTCAATTTGATCTTTAATTACATTACTTAAATGCAAATTTCAACCAAAAAGCTGCATTTCTTTTACGCTTTTCTGTTGAATACGTAAGAAGGTGCTCAGAACCGAAAGGTCAGCCAGAGGTCAGGTATTTTAAGGCTTCGACTGTACAAGGAATGAATGAAATGGCATGCCCTGGGCAACAATCGGCGAGTACACTACGCCGATTGGCAAATGCTTTAGCCACAATGGAAACGTATTCTATGCACAAGATAGATTCTAAGGTTATCGTGATTATCCATTAAATGATTATCACTAATTACTGGTTGGTCAGAGAAGTAAACTGACCGACATAGCTCGCAAAATCAGCAAGCTTAAGTGGCAGTGGGCAATGTCTGCAGGGGGGTTGATCGTCGATGGAGCAGACTTATTCTGGAATGGTGACCACGTCAAGGAAAACGTAGTGAAGGATGCCTTGCGGCAAGATGGACGGACGACAGTAGATGGATGCGCGCGGCGCAAAACCGGGAGAGTTGGCGAGCTCAAGGGGAGGCTTATGTCCAGCAGTGTATGCGTGTAAGCTGATGATGTGACTAGTTCCTTTTATTTTTCCGATATTTCGGAATGGTCACACGCTCTATGGTAACTAGGAAACTCGTCAAAGTCTTGGAGTCAATCCCAACATGGCGGCTACTGTAATGGCGAAATCAGTGTGGCTTAGTTCTAGCACGCGATAATAGTTTATTCCATCAATACGATAAGAAGAAGTAGAAGAAGTACAAGGTATCTCCCAGTATTGGTGTGATGTGGAACGGTATTGACATGAACCTAGGTCATTTTACGTTTAAAAATTCATTGTTATAGGAATTCATGGCCAATAATGTGTTCTTAGGCTTTAGCGATTCTTACAAATTTCATTCAGTAATATTTTGAACTTTCTAATCGTGTTTTCTCAAGTTTACAATTTTGAGTTACGACAGTATTTGGTTTTAATTTTTTTGCTTTTATTTTTATTTGAAAAAAAAGAACTAATAGCACCTAAGTTTCCCTGTATATTTAATCTTTTTTAAATTCTTGAAAATGTCCCACTTAAAACACACACTGTATAATAACGAAACAACAGAGTGATAATACAAAGCCATAATTGGATTCGGTAACTGTTATTTATAAGTCTGTGGAAATTAATTAATTTACCGGCTCCCTACAAAGACCCTGAAGTATAACTTCGTTAAATATCATCTTTCGAAATATAACCATAAGATCTACACAAAGTATCTGGTATAGAAGTTAAGAAATATGTATGTAGTTACAATCAAAACACGTTCAGAAATTTTTTTTTTACTTAAATGTAATTTTCAGGAGTAGTAGAGCTCCTTGTGAAAGATTTCGTCCAGGGAAGTACTGCCACCTTAACTATTTTTCAACTGCCTCCGTGGCCGAACGGACTGCCACGCAGAGGTCCCAGGGCCGAGAGAAATATTTGTATGGCCTACATTTATTTATCTCGTGAGTTTGGGTGTAATTTGTGGTTGTCTGTGTGTGTGTGTGTGTCCATGGTACCCGCGACACAGGGTTTGCCTAGTGCAGGGCTATGTTGAGTGTGTGCGTTATTATTATTTATTTATTTCTCTCGCCAAGCAGTATTGTGGGCGTTCCAGTTTTGAAGGGTAAGGGTGCTGGTGAAATTACATGGGACTTATCAACTTATATGGCGATATATACGGCGACTCAGATCATTGTGTTTTAAAGGTCTGAGTGGAACTCAGAGGTGAGGCTTACATAAAAAATCACCGTCAAAAGCAAAATAGTCATAGAACTTAGCATATCGCCGACTTTGGTGGCCTTTTAGTTTGTGCTGTGGACGCTGGATGAATCGTCTGAGGTTTGATTTCCGGTAGTACCATTTTCCGAAATTAACGTTACTGAATTTATTCTCATTTGGGTTCCCTGGATAGTGCCCGTATATGAATTCGTTGTGCTGGTACTCATAGTCCAAGTTTCATCGTCAGCTTACAAGCATCCAATGTGGAACTTGAACCTCCCCCTGAGCACGCCAACACTCCCTCTCCTGTGCGCCCGCATCCAGCCGCTGCAGGCTACCTTTCTCGGTCATCAGCCCTCCTACAGACATGTCTGGCCCACTACCACTTAGACTTTCGTAGAAGCGATGCTGTGGCATCACGGTGGCGCTGTAGTCGCGCCACTACGGATTTTCATACAATATTTGGAAGCACAGATACAACGTCACAGTCACACCACGCCAGCGCCACTTTTGCAGACTAGAATTGAAACTTCGTGTTCTAAGCATAGCTTGCTCCATCGAGAACAAAACCAAGACTCTATACTACCTCAAATGGCTTTGGGTGATTCCGCAAAACAGTGAAGGTGTAGAATCAATCACTTTGGGAAAAATATATAGTAAATTTGGAGATATACACTGATCACTATACGGTGTGAAAACACGATTCACAAAAATTGTCGCGATGGAAAAAAAATACAAATTTCATTCAATAGGCAATTTTTATATACCAAATATTTTTTTCATATCAACATAATTTTTTTTTTATATCAACTGAACAAAATAAAACACGTACACTAAATAATATACATTTTTCAAATGGCCTTAATTTCGTTTCTAAAAAAATTAATTCTGAAATAAAGCCAGTCTCCCTGCCGCACGACTCGAAAGTAAAATGAACCATATTAGTACGAGAAAAAGTTGAATTCAAGTCGAGTTTTGACTCTTAACGCTCATTCAAGATATTACCAGCAATCTGAAGGATAACTCTGTCCTTTAGAGCATTGATATGTACAGTCTTGCATTTAACGGTTTCCCGATATTTATTTTATCGCAGCACTACGACCAAAGCGAGCGAAGCTTTCTTGGCATTCAGTAGTAAGGCTGCCTTTCCACCAAAGCTGTGCGAGGATGCGTTACGAACTCTTTTTAGCTACGCGCAGGCGAGGTGCGGTTGGGTGGGGTGAGCGGTGGCGGCATGTCAGTGTCAGTTAGTGTCATACTTTCAGTAGCTCTAGTTTCCTACACCGTTTTGCACACATTCCTCGCCCGTATCCCTCGCGCACATTCCTCTCACACATCCCTCGCACGCATTTGTGGCTATTTTGTGTTTACAAATACTTAGCTCCGCTAATCCTTTTCCACCGAAGCTGCGCTAAGCGAGGCTAGGAAAATGAAGTAATCCTATTGGGGGATTTTTTCCTCCCACGCTGCTTCGCTACGTCGCACATATTTGGTGGAAAGGCAGCCTAATTGTACGGGTCGTGACGAAGCTCAAAGTATGATCTGTGATCTGTGACTTGAGATAATCAAGGTCAAATGTCACCATCTTAAGTCTGTGGGAAAAATATTCTATTGTCAAATTTTGCACACGCTAATGTGCAGAACTGTGAGAGAAAAATATAAAAAAATAATAATAAGGAGAATAAAAAAGACCGCTGCTCTTTAATAGGAATAAGACATTTTGCACATCAAGCCATTATACTTTTATTTGAAAATCGCACTCAGTGCGACGGAACGATATCCGTCAATGTGTAACTTTATGTGCTGCCGTTTGTACTCACATAAGTGTTAATAATAATAATAAATTATAGTTAAAATACATTTTTAAATAGAGTGTCTCGCTCATTTAACTCCTTATTTAACAAATATAGTGAGTTAGATTTGTTCAACACCAGTACAAGTAAGCTAAAACGCTTACACAGAGATGATATATTTTTCTCTTTCTCTCTTTACTACTATTTAGCTATAAAACGTTTCACGTATGTAATTTCGTAATTTATATTTATTATGTTTTTCCGGATTTAAATCCGGAAAAATAGTTTCATTTCCTATGTGTAACAATCGCGAAAACCTAAGAACTCGATTTATTATGTTTTTTCTAAGTCGTCAACTTACACAATACCATGTTTCTATCACTGTAAATATTTTTTTGTGGAAACTTTTAATTAGCCCTCAGCAGCCTCAGCAGCAGCAGCCCTCAGCTGGTCTGTCAGCCGTGTATTATACGTATCATTTTATCCTTATTACCAAGCTGTACCTTTTCCAAAAATAATGAAAATAAAATAAATAAAGTAAAAAAATATAGTAGTTTGTGTGACTGTTACATAACGAAAAGCATTGAAATACAAAAATAATGCAATAAACTTATTTCTCACGCATGTTACGGAACCATAGTTTTTTTTAAATTCGTAGACAAACTAGAGTAGGCTCCAACTATCATATCGTTCGATATCAAGTAACGTGGAGATTTGTCAAAATTGTTTGCTATTGACATTTAATTTGGAATAAAAATTCATCTCGACTGATATTAGAATTGAGGTCGAATCAAATTGTTTTGTTTTTCAGAGATCTTCGAAATATGAATGTAATAATAAAATCGAATTTGATGTTATTCTATGAGATGAAATTTGTTTTAACAAAACAGTTTATCTTTATGTTGGTCGTAATTTGCGGTTTTTGAACACATCATAGAGGGTTTGCGATGTGTGAGTAGATAAAAATAATAATAGTTAGCCTATAAATAGTTCTACTGCTGGGCATAAGCCTCCCCCCATAAGGAGAGGGTTTGGGCTGCAATTCACACGCGAAAATAATTCGGATTAGGAACTTAACACACATTATTAAATTGCTTTGCCGATGTTTGGAGATTACGACATTTTCCTTCACCGAGATGCTCGTGGTAAATTTCAAAAATTCATTTAATTTATTTAAATTTCAAAAACAGTAATGTCAGTGTCTATCGGATACATTTCGGGGAGTCTGCGCTGGAACTTTTCAATTTAGTTCCACCCTGACCGTTCCTCCTTCGGTCGACTAGAAGGTCCGGAACACTCCATCCTTATGTCGTTGATATACCACCAATTCGCTTTAAACGCTTTGCTTCCTCCTTTCTGATGCGTACGGGAAAGGAATGGAATATTGTACAGGCGTCTGTTTACCGAAACGTACAATTTGGTCTATTCAAGGCTAGAGTGAACAGGCATTTTTTAGGCAAACGCGTTCCATCGTCGGTCACATCGTCGCTTAACATCACCTGATGCTGTGATTGTGGCCAAGCGTAGGTAAAAAAAAAAAGTGTTCCGGTTTTGAAGGATTAAGGGTGCTGGTGAAATTACAGGCACATGAGACTTGTCAACTTATGTCTCACGGTGACGGGCGCAGTGGCAGTGCCCCTAAGATTTTTGCGACTTAAAGCTCCGAGTGGCGCTGTAACTATTATGGACAGGCGTGTAGCTTACCATCAGGCGCACGACTTGTTCGTCCCGTCACTTGATATTATAAAAAAAAAATAAACAGTCGCAATCCGAATAAAGTTTTATTTACTACATTTACTTTTGTTACTTAGGATTATTTCCTTTAAACAGCTTTATTTCCTACAAACAACCAATTATAAGAAGAAAGTCTTAAAACTTCTAAACAGTTTTGTTTATTTCCAATGTTAGAGATAATAAACTCTTCTTGGAAAACTCTTAATTGAAAGCTAAACAGATTTTTGTTTGTGTTTCTACGTTATTGTATCGGATTTAACGTAGTTAGGAATAGTTTCGATTTTGATACCGCAATTTAGACACAACATAATTAAAAGCTCGATGTTCTCCGAAATCTTTTATGATGTTTTTTATACAATCAAACAAATTAGTATTTCCCTGCCAGACTTTAGGGTCATTTTTATTTTACTGTTTTACTGTTTCCGGTTAAACATTGGACATACAAACATAATTATTGAATAGACAATTATTGTGTAATTGGGCCTCTAGTTCATACTAGTAAATAGTTACTAATATGAACTGGATGCCCAATTACTCAAAATGAGTTTCTCGTCTTGAAGATCCGATTATCGGAAAAATGTAAAAAAATTTTTCATTTAAATACGCGTTCGTACTGCCTTCATGGCCGAAGGGTTGCCAAGTTGGTATGTCACGCCAAGGTCTCGAGTTCGATTCGAATATTTATATGTCTACATTTATTTCTCTCATGAGGTTGGATATAATTTGTGGTTGTCTATGTGTGTATCCATGGCATCCGCGATACAGGGTTTCCCTAGTGCGGGGCTAGAAGTGTGTGCGTTATTTATTATAAATATTTGCGATTATCGCTCTTTCAAGTGGGCGACTCTTGAGTACATGTAGCAGTATCGCAACAATCATTAAAATCGAATGTATGTAAAAATCTCGCACTTAAAACGGGTCAAACCGATTCAAATCGATTTATACGATACTTGTATGATTTTTTTTAAGATAGACTCGTCACTTGTCACGTCCAGATCGCAAAGATCTGAGGGGCACTGCCACTACGATCGTCACCTTGAGACATAAGCAGACTGGTTCCATGTGCCTGTAATTTCACCGGGAAGGAAGATTTATTTATTCTACCTCAATTTGGTTTGTAGGTTTTAATTTCACAAATTCATAAAATATCTGCATAAATGATACCTCAAAATAAACAGCAATAAAACAAATACGTGTTTAAATTCACCCTCTGATGTTGTCAAAAAACCGGTTTCGTTAATTCGCATCACCCGTGGAAGAATGGCATAAGCGGAGCTACATCAGAAACGTTGATTGCTCCATTAGATACAGAAAAATATAACCTATGTACAATATCCTCTCCAATTCTTGTAACGCTATCGATTAATATTGTAGATAGAGATACAAGAATAGGAGAGGATAAATAGAGGAGGATATTTTTCTGTGTCTGTGGAGCAATAAACATGTGTGACGTAACTCCACTTATGGATTCTTCCACGAAGGCTGCGAATTATTGAAAATTTTCGTAAATTTCAAACGCCTGTAAAAAAGATTTCACACGACACAGGTGCTTAGAGCACGTTTTATTAGATTGCGTACACATTAGTTTTATTTATTAGCAAATAATCTCAATACAGAGTACTAAAAAAACCGACCTCAAAAGTACGTGGAATTACGTCTATTTGCTTAGTTTTATTGAAATATCCCCTAGTTCGCCACTATACAGGACTTGACACTGACGATAATAAACATCGGTTTTCACTACTCAAAGTATATTGATAGAAAAACGCCTTGAATTGGAGAAATAGGAAAAATCAACCATTAAAATAATTGCTCCTCAAGCAAAATTTAAGCGCTATTTGTAAAAATGACTCTTCATGCGTGAACAGCCATAGCATAGAGGTGGATTTTCTTCAAAATGAAATGGGACCACTATGGAAGTACCCACTTTGCAACAAAAAATTCCGCTAAATCAATTCTGCTAAATGCCATATGATTACCTTCACTCGTAAAAATAATACTATAGTTTTTGATTATATTTTAAATGGCACTCATGTTAAACGTGTTAACCAAATTAGGGATCTTGGTGTGGTCTTCGATTCTGGGTTACACTTCAATTATCATATTGACAATATTATTTCTAAATCATTTAAATTGCTCGGTTTCATTCTACGTATTTCGCAGCCTTTCCGCAAAGCCATTACTTTTAAAACTTTGTACTCATCTTTTGTGAGGAGCATTTTGGAGTTCGGTAGCGTAATTTGGAACCCTAGCTACAATGTGCACATTGATGCATTAGAAAGAGTGCAAAAGAAATTGATAAAAATCTCTGTTTTCACACAAGAATTAAATATATTGACTACAACACCTCTTGTACTGTTTTTAAGGTTCCATCTCTGCGCAATAGAAGAATTTACGTACTTTAATAAGAAGAATTAGAAGAAATTCATTTAAAAGTTCCAGTTCGCACCTCCTTGCGTTCTAAAGCTACCTTTTCATGCAAATTTAGTAGAACAAATTATTTTAAAAATGGTTTCTTTAGGCGCTCTCTGGATTTTTATAACAAAAACTTAAATAATATTAATATTTTTGGGTTAACCTTACAAAGTTTTAAGAGGAAAGTATGAGAAGTAGTTTGTTAAGTTTATTACTTTACCTATTTATTGTTAATTTTTCAAAAAAATTTATAAGCATTTTTATTTATCAGATATTGTTATTTTATGATATGTTATTAATAATTCGTATGTTTTGTAGTTGAACCGTATTTGCTCACTATTTCTTGTTTATATTTGTGGAACTCTAGGTCTAATTATTTTAATCAATGTTTTAGTAGAACCCCTGTTTTATGACTGTTTGTTTCCCTGAATGAATAAAAAAAAAAGAATCATGAAAATCGGTTCACAAATACCGGAGTTATCGCGTAACATACATACAAAAAAAACATACAGTCGAATTGAAAACCTCCTCCTTTTTTGAAGTCGGTTAAAAAAAATTAATTATTGCTTTTTCTCAAAAAATGTTAGAATTTAGGTATAACAAAATTTTTAAACTACGTTTAAGACAGCCATGCCTGAAATGCTTTCAAATAGTCTACATTAGCTGCACCTCAAAACTTTGTACCCATCTTCCAAACAACCTGTATAATAGACTGAAGATTTGGCTTGATATACCTGGCTTACCTATCTAATACTACGAAAAGAAAAAATCGCCCAAACTTGATTGTATAGTTTTAAACCTTTGCGTTTATTTAGCTTTACATAAAGAACAGTTTGTGTTGTTTTTTTGCCAAAATGGCGTCTTTTCTCTTGACCTGATTTTATGCGCCATAACGTTTTCTCGTGAAAATTAAATTCTAAACAAACTTAATTCTACGATCTGGCAGCATGGCTAATAAGATGCCTTATTCTGTCACAGTCAGTCACAGTCCGTCAGGACGCTTTATTTCTTGACATTGTATAACAGCTACTTAATTATGTACTATGAGGTTTTCTCAGATCGTAGTTCTGTTACCGAACTAGGCATTGTCCAGTGGCAGCAGAGCTCCTTGTGAAAGAGTTCATCCAGAGTAGTACTGTCAACTTAACTGTTTCTGCCGCCAAGCAGTAGGTAATGTCAGCATTACTGTGTTCCGGGTTTGAAGCGTAAGGGTGCTGGTTAAATTACAGGCACATGGGACTTGTCAACTTATGTCTCAGGGTGACGTGCGCTGTGGCAGTGCCCCTGTGATCATTGCGATTTAAAGCTCTGAGTGGTACTGCAACTGTTATGGACAGGCGTGTAGCTTACGATCAGGCGCACGACTTGTTCGTCCCGTCACTTAATGTTATAAAAAAGAAATATTTTGTTTTGTTTTCTTTATAGATATACAACTCTGGCTGGTATGTAAAAGAGTATTCTGCGCAGCAACTCATATCTTCCCGAGGGATTTCAGCAACCGTCTCTTTAGAAGTTATCCTTAGATAAATAAAAAAGATGATCGGCGTTTACTTGTGTATTTATCTGAATTTTTGTAGTCTGTACGCCTGACACGCACGCGCTTTGTGGTTAACCTTTCCTGAAGAATGGTTTGTCAATCTGTCAAAGGCAAATTTTAAAGGGAGAATACGAATTTTCAAAAGCTTGTCTTAGTAACAATTCTATGTAAAAATACTCACGGTGACGATAAAACCCAAAGGGTCTATACGGGTAAGAAAAGACAGTAGGGACTCCCCCTTCATGAATATCCGATTTGTCTTAGGTTAGAAGGTCACTGTAGTAGCGACAAATTTAAACCGAAGTACTAGTGTAGGTATATCGGCGGTACTTGTGTCTAGTTTTTTTATATAAAAATCCTTGAAATTGGAAACAAGAAAAGAAACAAATTCATGTGAGAAAGTTTATTGATTTAATTATTTTAACCCGCGACGCAAAAAGAGCGGGTTTTCTAGTTTGGTGCTTTTGTCTGTGTATAGTATTTCTGCAGCTCCCAAACGGAGAGACTATGGCGTCAAAGCGCTTTTTTTTATTTGAAGGCTAATTGAATCTGCTCCGCTGTTTTTTATGATACACAGTGGCAGGAAAAACAAACTGTGCGCCCATCCTACGCCAGGAAAAAAGGTGGGCGTACAGCCTCCGTCTTCTTCCCGGCCGCCGTCCGCGAAGCGAGTCAGCGAGGGGGTCATCCTCTCTGAGGCTCTCCGAAGCCTCCTTCTGTGAGACTACGCTCTCGCAAAAGGAGACCATAGCCTCCCAGCATTTCTCACTGCCGAGCATTGCGTCCACGATAGTTGGCAGCGAGAGATCTCCTCCCACTATAGTAGTCAGGGAGTGCCGCTGAGGATCTCAAGCCGCAAAGTCGGCCAAGTTGTGTTGCGTCGTGTCGACGGGTACGGTGCATTCGTGACAGAAGGGAGTCGCTTCCCGATCCGTCACGCAATGCAGATACTTACTATAACATCCATGTCCAGTGAGCATCTGCACCAACCTAAAGGCTCCTTCCGTCACCCTGAGACATGAGTTAACAAGCATCCTTAACCTTCAAAACCGAAATGCAGTAATGCTCACATTAAGGCTTAGCGGCAGAAATAGGTAAGGTGGCAGTACTTACCTAGACGAACTCTTTCACAAGGAGCTCTACTGCTACTATATTATATGTATTAGGAAATCCAATAACATTACAACAATATGTCAAACTTCATCTGATGCTGCAACCAGGACAGTCTGCAGACTACTCAAATCTTCAACTATTTATAGTAGAACACTATCGTTTTTAGAATGTAGAGGGATATCAGGGGAGAGGAAGGTCAAGGAAAAGATGGAGAAGAAGATGAGAAAGGTGTGAGTATGGAAATGACGGCTGATAGGGGAGAGTGGAAGAAAAATACATGTTGTGCCGACCACACCTTGTGTGGAATAAGGACAGGAAGAAGACAGAAAGACAAAGACTGTCCGGTTTTGGGCTCATGAAATTGGTCTTAACAAAAAAAATACTAGACAACATCACATACGTTTCGAGTTCTTAGGTTTTCGCGATTGTTACACATAGGAAATGAAACTAATTTTCCGGATTTAAATTGCGTATATTTGTTTTGTAAAAAACAAATATACGCGAAAAGAAAGAACACCGTAACGAAAAGACACAAGAAAAACGAAAGAACAACGAAAAGAAAGAGCAACGTATGTTGCTTTTTTTTCTTTTTTTTTCTTGTGTTATAAAAAACAAGAACAACGACGGTACCACAAACACCCAGATCCGAGACAATATTATAGAAAAGTTAGTTTTTTTACAATGGGGCTGGGGATCGAAACTCAGAGATGGCATGTGCAAGTCACTCTACCACGGAGGTCGTGACTTTATTTACCTTTTGGAGTAGTTGTGTCGGCGGTTTTATAAATTTTGAGTCTTATTCCTTACATGACCCAAATCAGTTCAAACTGCACAAAATTTAAAATGTTTAAAAAAGATTTAGACGAATTTAAAACTTTCACGTCATAAAGAAGAAAGAAAAAAGCTCATTACAAAACTTTTGTACACGACGAGCAACCATCTTTATTAAATATTCAACAGCTCACAAGAGTAATTCATAATTATGTTTTAAACCTCTTGAAGGATAATAATTGTAAACAATTGTATTGAGTAAATAATTTTCAAAGCGTGAAAGAAATGGGAAAAAGAAATTTAAAAAAATCTTTGGTTTAAACTGGAATTAAATATTGAATTATCATTTATTTTTTATGAAATTACTATACTAGTTTGTTATAGTTATTATTACAAAGATTCAATGTCTTTTAGCAAACTGTGTCAGATGCTATGCCAACTAAGCCACGTAACGAACCAGCGGACCTCACGAATTTTTGTATGTGCTTGTTGCAGATATTTGTTTTTGGTTTTTAAGGGGTTTTTTGCCGTAGCGCCATTTGTGAAAAAGAAAGAGAAGTTTGCTAGAAAAGTTGGTTCGAATTCAGCCGGATCGAAGAATTTCTATCTCTGTATCACTAATTATCATTATGGTTTTTACGAATTTTAGTTGCAGCAGAACTCCTTGTAAAGAGTTCGTCCAGGAAGTACTGCCACCGACCTATTCCTGCTGCCAATCGGTAATGTGAGCATTACTGTGTTCTGGTTTTGAAGGCTATAAGGGTGCTGATGAAATTACAGGAACATGGGACTTGTCAGCTTATGTCTCAGGGTGACGGGAGCAGGGCATGCGGCAGTGCCCCTCAGATCTTTGCGATGTAAGGCGCTAATTGGCATTGATTCTGCAATGCCCAGGTGTGTCAGTTACCATCGGGCACGCGATTGGTCCGTTCCGTTACTTGGTGTTGTAAACAAATATAATTTTAAGTAACTCTAGTGATGCACGAATTTTTAAATCATTATTTAATTATGGTTCGTCTATTACAGACAAGCTTAGTTGTTATCATTTAGCCTTCTGTAATCCTAATTAAAATTTTGTTATTGTTTTTAGTTCTCCATCTTAACTTCGTAATTGTAATTTTTTTTATAGACATCTGTAAAAAGTATGTTCTTCTCCTTTAATTTAACCGCTATGCGCAAGAACTTTTATTTGAAGCAAGTCAAATAGTCAAAGCGAAATAATCTTTATTTCATAGATGTACAAATTACCGTTAAAATTGTTATATAACTCTACTGCTTATTCGTAAGGCAAATTCCTCTGAGAAGAATGAGTAAGAAACTTTAGGGATTGGGAAATAAAAATTGATCACATTTATCATTTACAATATTTATTTCAAACATCATAATGTCGAGAAGATCTGCAAAAACTAAACGAGTCACTGCCATTAATTTTTGTCCACCACGTACTCAGAAGCTGTATAACAAACTTTTAGTATAAAATTTTTGTTTCACTATAGTTTAAAACCTTGAATGGAATATTTTAATATCAACCGGAATCTTGTTATAGATGCGTATATAATATTGCCCTTTAAATGACTTTGTGAAGACAACTGTCAAGAACAGTCAGTTTTTTTATTACTCGTATCAATGTTAAGTCTGGTCAGTAACTATTTTTTATTAAAAAATGCTTTTTAACACAAATTACATAAATCTACTGTGACTCTAGTGTAAGAATGAATTTCTTTAAACTTATTTCTCAAAGACACTTTAGGGAACAGATTGTAAATTGCCCTAACCGCACGTTTCTGTATGACAAAGAATCTAATAATATTGGCGGTATTACCCCAAAGCAAAATGTCTCATGTCATTAAACTATGAATAGCTGAAGTAAACCTGTCAAGGGGTTTCGACGTTTGAAAGTCTTCGTATTTTTTTTTTAGCTTACACTTCAGAGCTGAGCCGTTTCGATAACTTACATATATGTGGACCCTATTGCAATTTAGCATCTAAAGTAATGCCTAAAAATACAACTGTATCGATAATGATAAATTTTTCGTTTCTAACATTGGTAATGCAAATTGCACACACTTTTTTTTAATGAACAGGTTATTAACTGCAAAACAATTTACCACAATGTACCATCTTGGAGATCCAGGGTGGTAAATTCTGGTAACTTGTTTTGCTGTTTTGTTATTCATAAGATATCGTAATAGGAATATTGGTACCTTGTAACTTTAATAATAAGGAAGTATCGTACAAACTAGCAAACAATACTACCTCAAGTGCGATACCCTTCATAATAAGGCTAGGTAAGTCATTAATACAAAGTAGAAATAAAAATGGATCTAGAATTGAACCTTGAGGGACGCCCATGCTAATGGTAGACCTTGATGATCTCATGACGTTGACATAGACATTCTGTAAGTAAGCAACGGAAGCTTTTCTCTTCTTTGGTCGAAACGATTTATCGTCGGCATTCCTCATCCAAGTTTGCTTTGCATTTTTTCTTCCATAGAGTTTCTGATATTATATTCATCATTATGTATAAGATCGCCAACCACTTTTACATGATATCGACGTGACGGGACGAAAAGTGGTAAACACCACCCTGATACATAAAGGTAATAAATATGACACTTGCCTGTGCCTGTAGTTTTGTACTTGCTTTAAGGAATGTGATTTCCCGCTCTTGTCAGCCCCTTGTTATTAGTTTGTAGTTAGTTTGTTTCCTTTTTCGCAATTTTAAACAACTATTAACTTTAGTAACACTATTGTGGTCGATGTTTTTGCATTGAAATTATAATAATACATCAACAGAAAACACTACACATAGCGTGTTTGAAATTTACCGCAATATTTTATTACCAATCTCATAATATATAGTGCAGTGTACCATTCTTACAAACAAGCTTTACTAAAAGCATGTAGACGCTACTCGTGGAAATGTTAGCGAACATTTCTCTAACAGCATCCTGCCCGAATATATAATCTGGATTATGGACTAAAATTGTAGTTGCATATCTAGACTATTCAATCTTTGTGGTTTTGTTTTATAAATTCGTAATACTATATATTTGGCTGTTCAAAATTTTATATCTTCATGCAAGTCTATTTCATTAGTGCAATGGAAGCTTGTCTTCTATGTGGAAGGTCTTCCGTTTGCCATCGAGAAGCCTGCATGAGTAGGTGCAGTAATGTCGCTTTGGGTGATCCCTTCTGTCGTGATCACTCATTCGCCTGACAAGGATACATCTTTACTATTGCAATATCGTATAGATAAGCCTATATTCAGCATTGGAAAACAGTAGAAGTAAGTGGAAAGTGGTTTCTATTGTTTTCGACTATTTTCGGCAATTACGGTACTAAGAAAGCACCTTAAATATCGCTAAAGCGTTATCGGCTGAAGGGCACGAATGGATTTAAACTCTGGTTCTTGACTTTGCTCCAGAACCTAACCTACATACACACTGTGTTCCGGTTTTGAAGGGTAAGGTGCTGGTAAAATTTCAGGCACATGGGACTTATCAACTTATGTCTCAGGGTGATGGGCGCTTTGGCAGTGTACCTCAGATCTTTGCGATTTAAAGAGCTGAATGGCACTGCAACTATTATGTTCGTCCCGTCACTTGATAATATAAAAAAAACATTATCTTTTTCCATCATAGCGGGATGCTTGTAAGTGAATTATTGTTCTATAAATAAAACACATGTTTATGATTACGAAATATTTAATGATTAAAAAATTAACAAAAAAAGAACTATTCTTATGTAGTCTGGTGGGCTCCATATTCAAAATATTTTCCGCTGTCGCGCCATTATGCAGAAATTAATGTCACGTGTGTCCTATTTTGTCGAAGCGAGATATTGTTCAGAATTTTAGGGACAGCGGGGTATAAAGCTTAAAAGCGGGAATGTCCCGCTCAAAGCATAAGCACATTATGTATAGATCATCTTCGAGCGCACCGGCACCAATACCACTCCTATAAATGGTCGCCATGATCAAAAGAACAGTCAGATAGATAGGAAGATTAGGTGATAGATTATAATACAAGCGGGTTTTACATAGATAAATTTGTAGTAAAACTTTTCGTAACTAATTTAACTAAAATTAAAAAAAGCTTCCGATACAAACATTATGGTGTACTCTAAAAGTCCATGCATCAGCTTTGAGGTAAGTTCGGAGAAATGAGACTTGAACGTCCACCTACTATCCAGTACAAGACCTAGGCATTTCATATGAGTCTTGACTGGGAATTTCTCCCCGAACAGGGTGATCTTGGCTCCTCTAAGAGGACCTCTGCGCGGGCCGTGAAATAGGAGGCCCTCCGTTTTGTGTACGGAGACCCTTAGGCCTAGCAGGTGGACCCTCTCCACCACCAACGACGACACGACGGTGCTCAACCGCGCGGCCTCTTCATTAGTCCTAACCCGGGCAGAGACGAGGTGGTCATCTACGTAACAGATCAGCGTCGTCCCGCGTAGGAGCCAGTCAATGCCAACGTTCCACAGCATAGGGCCCTACACGGACCCTTGTGGAACGCCGCACCCGACACGTCACTGGTGAAGCCTCCGGTCTTTTCCTTCCCAAATGACCATCCTGTCCTGAAGATACGCCTCCAATAGCTTGCTGATGTACGGATGCACTCCACGATACCGGAGCGCCTCTGTTAGTATCCCTACTCTAACTGGAAAAAGAGTTAATGATCTTTAAACTGTCGAACAAATGTTCATGAAACATAGCTAAGACCCTTTCTGATTAAATTAGCTGTTAAATGAAAAACACTTTAAGAACAGCCCAGTTGTTTGAAAGCTACGAAGCCACAAACAAACACACAGATACACAGCACAGGCTTCAAACTTATATATATATACTCATCCCTTTTTGCATCGAGAGTTTAAAATACTTCCGAGATAAGAATGGTTGGATACTTACCTGAAAATTCCAGTAACTCTATTGGATAATGCAGTCCTTTGAAATTGCGGAATGCGGGTGAACAAAGAGAGCATACAGCAGCTCTCATAGGGTTGTGGTGAAGGATGTGTATATTTTCGGATACAGCATTTTATGAATACCAAAGTTAGAAATTTATTTTATTCAATTTGTTTACGTAACTTGTTTGAAAGGGACGTTCGAGTCATGCGAACCGTTTTTATTTTTCATCTTATTAGATGTACAAAACTGTTTACATTCAGTGTTACGTACATATGTATAACTGAAAAACAATTTGATTAATAATATAATTGACTTAATAGGTTATACAGTATAATAGGTGAGAACTAATAAAGTTGACCAAAGGCAGGCGTCAGTAATATTTAAAATAATCATATGAAATACAATAAATTTTTGGCAATAGATAACTTGGTATTCACAAATGAAGGGTTCTAGTTTTTGTTTCTTCTTGTGATGAGATTCCCTGAATCAATGAGACTGTTTTAGAAAAATTAAGAAAAAAACCAAACCAAAAACTTATTTTACCATCTTTAAACGAATCTAAACTTATTTGCATTTGTAAAGAAGTACAATGAAATTGCGCTCCAAATCAATATATTTCTCCTTAAAAGCGGGTACTTCATAAAAAACAGCGGGTATTTTAATATCTCAGATATTCTCGAACTTTCTACCTGAGATCTTTCTTAACTATTCCAATTAATAAAGAATTTTTTAAACTGTGGACTTCAACAACGCTGAAAGTTTCGCTTTTGATTCAGAAAGGTTAAGACTTTTGAAAGAGATCGGATGGCTATCAGTTTCTTTGAAATGGTTGATATTTGTTATTTACTTTTCCTTCGGTTGATACTTTTGTTCCAATTTATGAGGAGACCCTTATAAAACTTTTATTTTAAGCCGTAAGTACGTAAATTCAATAAAAGAATGGACTTGTTAATGTTTTGGCTGAAAGTTCACAATTGTTTATTTCTGGTATAGTCAAGAGTACTTTTCGACTTTGGACCGTTCTTATCGAAAGCGGTATAGAGTTATATTTAAATCTTAAGTGTCAAAGTGGATATACTCCTGACCCTTTATATAAAACCTGCCCTTTATCAACTTTATTCGTTCCTACCCATTTCGCATCAAAAACATAGACTTTATTGGTAAAATTCACATTTACAAGTCATAAAAAATTTAAATTATATTCGTATCATGTTCCTTTAATACTGTTTTAGATAAGTTCAAAATTATTCAAATTACAATTAATTCTATTATTTAACCAACGTGAAAAATTATATTATTATATTGAGTGCTTAACAAGCCAGGGTTTTAATCTTTTAATCTACAACTAAACAAGTTGTCTAAAGCGGAATTTCAAGAGGCAACCGGTTATATACTACCTGGCGCAATACATGTATGAATTTGCCCGTCCCGGCAGGGACACTGGCTTTATTCCAGAAATTATTTTTTTACAAACGAAATTAAAGCCATTTGAAAAATGTATATCGTATACTACACGTCTACTATTTACTTCAGTTGATATAGAAAAAAAAAATCATTTGGCATATGTAAAGTACCTATTGAATTTTCGAGGTAAGTTTGTGTTTTTTTTCTATCGCAAAATTTTTAGAAATCTTGTTTGCATACCATATACTAAGCAGTGTATATCATATTTATTTATTTATTTAAACTTTATTGTACAATACACTGAAGTACAAATGGCGGACTTAATGCCATAAGGCATTCTCTACCAGTCAACCATTGGGCCAAACAGAAAAAAAAACACAATAGGTTGGTGCTACACTTAAACAAGAAGAAATAGAAATACTAGAAAACTAATCGATAATTTGTATGGTATAAATAAATAACATACAATAAACATACTTATTATACATACATAATAAACTTACATATATATATTATAATAATAAATAATATGATATATGTACCCAAAGCAACATTAAACAGTGTCTTAATTTTGACAATTGTCAAACAGATGCTTGCGCAACATGCGCTTGAAAGATAATTTGGTCTGAGCTTGTCTTACATGAAGCGGGAGCGCGTTCCAACGACTTAAAATTTTATCTTCAATTTTACTATATATTGTTTCCTAAATGATTGACTCAACACTTTCACTGGAATGCGGAATCGACCAAAGGTAATTTGATGTTGTATCGACTCAAATCCCCACGCAAAAAGAGGGAAGTTAAGTTTGAAGCTTTTGTATGTGTATCTGTCTGTCTATCTATGGCATCATAACTCTCAAAGGCATGGCTTAAATTCAAAGCCTTTTTTTGTTTTGACGACTTATTTAATCAAGATGGTTCATGGCTATGTTTGATGAATGTCTGTTCAGCTATTTAAAGATCGTCAGCTCTTTTTCAGTTAGGTAGGGATCGCAGTCATAATATAAATATTTATTTTACTTTACATTACAATATAATGGTAAATCTTTATCTGATAGTCCAACCGTGCAGACTATCCAACTCTTGCTGAGAATTAGAACTATCGTGGTTGAGTTTATTGAATTTGTCTCTATTTCTATTTCCTTAATGGCAGCCACTAAGGGCCAGTGTCAGTTTCGAAAGTTGTCTCAACTATAGTTCATTTTACATAGGGTCCTGTGACATTTCCAATTTTTACGTTACACGCATACTATTTACAACTATTCTCTCAACCAGGTTACAAAAAGAAATACTAAATTTGTCATAATGTACCAAAAACAAAACAATATTTGTTGCAGTTGTAATTTTAAATCAAAATTAGAGTATATTAAGTAGAAATAAAATGAAATGATAAAGATAAAAAATATTACCACGATTAATTGATGCATAAAATGGAATATTTTATCCATAGAGATTTACACCATAAAATCAATTTTGTATATCGCGTCAATACAAATGCTTACACTTTGTATGCGGGTCGTTTTCTTTTGTCTTAAGCTTTGCGTGATGTTTTTGGAGTAATTATTCAAATTTTGTTTCGTTGCAGTTGATTTTATTCAAATTCAAATTCATTTATTCGCTTTATTATAAATGTTGATGGTAAAATTTAATTAGAACTTAATCCTATTCAGCCTTAAACAAAAGCATGCAAAATAATGATAAACAAGAACAAAAAACAATGCATTACCAAATTACATTAATTAATACAGTATAAGTCATAATGGTGGATGTCATCATTTAATTAGATTAGATAAATAAATAATTGTAATGAAATGTATGCATCAATCAATTATTCTTTATATATCATAAAATCGTCAACTGAGTAGAACAAATGATGTAAAAGTCATTAACGCAATTATTTTTAAAAACTGATTAATAGAAGAAGCTTAAAGCGATCTGGTATATCATTAAAAAATTTTCCACACATAGCGTAAGAATTACTTTGGAAGCGTTTTGTCTTTGGTATTGTGTGTAGTATTATTTTATTCAGGTTTCTAAGGCTTTTAGCAGTTGTGTCCTTCGCTAATAGAAATTTTGATTAGTTTAATTTTACGAATATACCAACAGGAATATACTGGTATTATGATTTCTTGTTGACTTTTTAATTGATTGTTGTTGATTTTTTTATTTGTTGTGTAGTGTTCTTGGTAAGTTAATAACATGCTAATTGAATCCTTTTATTTTATCTATTATTTGTTCTGAAATTATTTGCTGTAAAAATGTTCTCTCGATGTGTAAAGTATCTGAAGCATAAAGAGGATCCAAAGCGTCAATATCGAAGTTATACATGCCACTGACGACAGAAGTTGAAAAGTAAACTCAATTCGTGCGGAAGCGAGATGAGACGACACCGTTTTATAAATAAAATACTATGAAATATTATAGCAGTCAACTTGTATTCGCCACTTGAAAGCGTTTAGGTGCGATATTTTCAGAAAATTGCACCTCTTTTAGTATTACGTGTGCTTGGGTGCAATTTGTGAATTAAAGTGATAGTTCCTACTTCACATTACGTATACACAAAGTGTATTTTAAAATACTGTTATTTAGAAATACTATAAAAGTGACGAATGGTTCACTCAAACGATTTTAAATATCGCGTAAACGTGAACAAAAATTGAAAAAAAAAAAATAAAACCAAAAAATTGAATTAAATTATTATATAGTAAGTATTTTGTCTCTGATTTTAATGATGTTGGCAAATGTGTACAAGTCGTTATTAGAGATGAAACCGATAGTGATTTGTTTGGATACAGGAAGACCGATGAGCATCAAAGCCGGATATCCGAACAAAAAAGCTGTAGAAGCTAAAAAATCTGGACAGAAAATCTTGTAAGAATACTTTAAAATATCTCGCTATGAATTATCCAGTGAAAATTCATAGCCGCGTTCAACGCCTACTAAATGAATCAGGAGATTGGATCAATTGTTACTCAGAAATCCCACGACATCTTTTGGGATCGTTAACAAAGTGGTAAAGGAAAACAATAGACATCGTCAGAATTAAGAAAAAATAACATAGCACGCGACTTCTATTATTATATGAAGACAATTCAAAACCATCGTGTGAAATAGTAACGAAGTTTAACAAAATTTAAGTGTTTTATATTGTTCGCTGAAGCTGGTCTCGTTAATAAAAATAAACGGAACCGCCTTTTATCCCTTAATGCGGAGAAACTGGTCTTCATCCATCATAATTTGCCGTTGGTTAAATTTGAGTAATAAATTCATAGTTTACCTTATCTAACTACATAATTTCGTATAGTTACAAGATTGTCAATGGTCATATAGTTTTAATTTACCCTGTTAGCATTTTCTTGGATAAGTAAAATATTTGGTGATTTATTGTGAATTTAAGTAAGTTTTAAACATCTGACATAATATAGGCCTTCATCTCGTCACGTTTAGCATGGAGTTCAGGTTTAAGATGCTCTTCAAACTCGTGAGCTTGCCTGTTCACAATCCCTCACCATTCAGGGCGCAGTGCTACCAAATTTTCTCAGTATTCGCATATGTCGCTTCTGAACATCTTTTTACCTGAGGACTTGATCGCCACGTCTCTGTCAACCCTCCTCAAGTTTAGGCGGTGCAGCTAGACCACAACACTAGTAGTGGTCTAGCTGTGGAATTTTCTCTATTTAGTGTTATGCCCAAGTATTTTTCTAGTATTGTACTAACCTCAGTATCTAAAAAATAAATCGTGTATTACCAACAATTATAGTTGGAAACCACTGGACACGACTCGCAAGGGACCGGAAATGATGGCGCAATATAGAGGAGGCCTATACAGAGCAGTGGGTGCAAACAAGTTAAAATGATGATAATAATGAAGGGAATTGTTTATTCATGGATTTTGTTATTGCCGTGTAATGTATTATTCATCAAGAATAATAATATTATAACTTATTGGGTTAAAGTGCCACACAACCACGCCAATAACCTGGTCTCAAACTAGAGACTTGTACTATGAGTACTAGAGTAAAAAATTTCACTGTGGTGCCCTCAGCACAACCCAAAACACCTTTCAGAGCAAATTTGGTAAAGTTCCTTTCGAAAATCAGTCCAACCGGGAATCGAACCGTCGACCTCCGATTGAGAGGCAACCGTTCACTTATCGCTTTACTCAGCCCTCAGTCCTTGAGCATTTGATTCTGCATGACTGCACACGACTGGCAACCTTGTATTCACCTCTATAAGCGCGTGCGTTGATTTCTTTTTCTTCGTAGAGAGCACCTAGTGTCATTAGTAAGATTTAGTAGGCTATTATAGCGTAGGTATTTT
This sequence comes from Hyposmocoma kahamanoa, assembly GCF_003589595.1. Taxonomy (NCBI): domain Eukaryota; kingdom Metazoa; phylum Arthropoda; class Insecta; order Lepidoptera; family Cosmopterigidae; genus Hyposmocoma; species Hyposmocoma kahamanoa. The sequence continues at coordinate 4,511,393 of NW_020653711.1, forward strand.
CGATTTTGTATGAAAGTGATGTATCCGTTACGTAGTAACTATTCAGTAATCTGTAACCCAGCCTTTTTAACATGAATACTACACGAACTTAATTATTAAAACTGCAAATTACAATGCTATGTAAATACGGTAAGCTTTTTTTTATGATACCAAGTCGCGGGACGAACAAGTCGTGCGCCTGGTAGTAAGCCACACGCCTGCCCCTAACAGTTGCAGTCGAGTGTTACTCATAGCTTTAAATCATAAAGATGTGGGGGCACCGCCACTGCGCCAGTCACCCTGAGACATAAATTGACAAGTCTCATGTGCCTGTAATTTCACCAGCTCCCTTACCCTTCACAACTGGAACGCAGTAACGTGACCATTACTGCTTGTCGATAGATATAGGTAAGGTGGCAGTACTTCTCTAGACGAGCTCTTTCACAAGGAGCTCTACTGCTACGACACAACATAGGTACAGTATTGAACAAATGATGTTCACTGTTTATTAATTAATAGCTATGACCTAGTGGGCCTACCACATCAATATTATGAATATTCTGGGCAGTGGCCCTGAGTGGATTCCGTTCCTCTACTGCTCATAGTACAGGCAGCGCTTCGCTACTCGCTCGAGGTTACGCGATAAGTGCCTACCGTTGAGTGTATCACCAACAGTGCAAGCGCTCAGACAAGTGTTTCATTTAGGTACATTACAATCCTTGTACAACGCCAGCGTTCGGTTCCGCACGGCTGCACACGGCGGGCTACATTATATTTACCTCTCTGAGCGCGTGCTTAGGTTCCATTTTCTTCGTAGTAGCGACTGGTATCTTTAGTCAGATTTAGTAGGCTATTACAGCATATTTTTCTATCTTCTATCTATTAAGTAATCAGTGGTACAGGTACTTTCCTAGGTAGGTAATTGGTGCGGTCGTCCGCCACATTATTAATATTACCTTATTATCCATCACTGCACATAGGCGTAGCATAATAAGACTAGTAGTGTAACTCTATACAAACAAGTCTAGAGAAGGGTCATATGTGTGTACGCACACATTCGCATAATCTCGCGCGGTACTCGCGTTTCATAGCGCGTAACGACGCATACGCCATTCATTATAGAATTGAAGCTTTCGCTCAGTGTTTAAAAAATAATATCAAGTAGCCGAAGTGTTTTTAGTACCTATTGACGAAGCCCAGTGCTGATCTCGAACTAGAAATATTACACAATTAAAGTGTTCTTAGTAGTTATTGTAAATTTAAGTAACTGTTTTAGCTTTTCATGTCTTTTTCATAATCATACTCCTATAACCGAGATACCAATCCGCGATACTGGAGTAAAAATATTAATATACATAGGGCGTACTATAAGTTTCCGGAACTGGACACTTACATAAACAATATTTTAAAAGTAATTACAACATTTGAAAATGGAACTCTTTGGCTGTAGAATACAGTTTGTTTCAATTGACTGTCACTTGTTTTTACATTATGGCGTCATTTTAGAAATTGGTTGTCTACATCACCATGGATTTAACTCGTGAAAATTTTCGTAGTATGATTTTCTACGACTTTAAGTGTAATTTAACAGCTCAGCGGAGCTTCGCTCGGCTTTAAAACTGCAAATGCGGTCGTGTGAATCTCAGTGACGAATTTCGTGATGGTCGCCTGTCCACTGCTGCGAACTACAAAAACATCGGTGCTGTGCGCTGTAATAATCAAAACAGACAGGCATGTGACATACCATGAGATTTGGGCATCTTCAGGCATAGGCATAAGTCAAATACAATCAATACTACACAAACATTTGGGTGTAAAAAAAGCAGTGCTCTCGGTGGATCCCACACAATTTGACCGAGGCTCAAAAAACGGATCGCGTCACTTGGTGCAATGCCATGCATTCAACGAGGGAGCGTCAAATTTCGTGTGGAACATAGTAACAGGTGACGAAACGTTTTTTTTTTTTAATAAAACTGGACACGTGGCTACTGTTGCTTTGGAGAAACGTTGTACCGTGAATAGTGATTGGTACACGATCATTTGTTTGCCGGAAATTATTGAAAAACTCCGCAAAAATAACCGTAAACGCCGTATCATCTCGCACCACGATAATGCCAGTTCTCACATGGCCAGACAAACAAATGAATTTTTGATGGTGAACAACGTTGACCTTATGAGCCATCCCGCATTCAGTCCAGACCTGACACCTTGTGACTTTTATCTATTTCCAAAAATTAAGAACCAGTTACGCCGTCAACGATTTTCATCACCTGAAGAGGCTGTTGAAGAGTATGAAAAATGTTTCAGTATTGTCACGGAGAAGTTGCATAATGTTTTGAAAATCGGTTCATTTGTATGAAAAAGTGCAGTAACGCTAATATTTTGAGAAACAATAAATTCATTTCTGACCATTTATGGTATTTTTTCTTATTCATTCCGGAAACTTATAGTACGCCCCACGTATAAGTACTGCATTTGAAAAAGGTTATTTCAGTATAGCACGAGATTGCTGCCATGATTACCTTAATTTAATATAACAACTAAAATAATACTGTGACAACCCTACGCTCAGTCCGACGTGTAGGCATTGATACACTGTACAAGCGGGAGTTGGACTACTCGCCTTGTTATACTATGACATAGGTCTCACTTTTAAAGGTGAATTGGCTATTAATATCTAAATCGATGTGTTTTGCAAAAGTTCATTGTAAACATAACGTTGTTTGTCTGAATATTTTCGGGGAAAAACAAAAGACTATCTAAAAGCTGAGCAGCTCTTAACTCAAAAAGAAGTATCTAGTCCCGCTCGCTGCGTTTGTCAGTCTACATGGTCATAAATCTGTCAGCGTACCCGTTCCACGGTGCGAGGTTCATTTCGCGTCGAAGATAGTTCAGATGAAGTTAGATTTTATCACGGTGATCGATTTTCAAAACTACTTTTAGTGTTCCGCTGTGATACCCTTGTATAGATTTGATTATTCAGCTTTAAGTATCAAATGCAAATAAGATTTTTGAAAATGTATTTCTTCCATTATTGGTGGAGGAACACTAAGGAAACTCTAATTTCTCTGTAGGCTAAAGTATAGTCCCCAAATCGCATATCACATCTTGAGTTACTTACAACTTAAGTCAATTGAGTTGGATTAATTTAAAAAGTAAAACATACTATATTAATTAAAAGTGTTTGCTTTTTCTTACTCAGGTAGTCATATACAATACAACTATATTCTTCATGTTTTGCCTGTCATCGAATTTCTTGCAGTCGTTCTTTGCAATGCCTTTGCTGATGCAAGCCGTATGCTTTTAATTAATATAAATAATGCTTATTTTTACATTTATACATTAATATTGTTTATATTAGTGACGATCATATTATCCCTTGGCATTATATTTTAAATAGTAAAAATGTGACTTTGATAATATGAAAATTGGTATGCCATTACGAATAATGACTTATTCGTGCATGACTGCAGCATTAAGAAGACTATGGATATAATCCCCGTGTGGTTGATTAACAGACTTTTAATATGATTATTGACTTATATATGTTCTTATTTGAAGTAATTATTGACTAAATATTTATTGTTTGGATAATCATGAGGAGATTTGGTAGTAGACTTAGAGTCGACGTCTAAGCGGTGGCAACCGCTAGTTGTGCAATGCGCAACGGGAAGTGAACGCGCCTCCGGTACCTATCTGGAAAATAGGGAGGATATTGTACGTGCACCCGGGGCGGCTCACCCGATGCACTAGTCTCTCGAAGAACCGGATGAAGTCAGACAGAGGTCTGTGACAACCCTGTACACTGGCTGTTCTGGGGTCAGAACCTGAACTTGTAAGCTTTCTGTGCGCGCACAGGTCATAGTGTCCTTCTCGTATGCCAAGGGCAAGGGTAGGTAGGGAGGGTTACTATAATCAAAACTGACGTAGAAAGATATGGAGCTTGTTTGGATTATCAACAAATCCTAAACAGTACTACAAATACCTGAAAAGAAAGTATACAACATATACCACAACATGTCTATGTGTAAGTTCATTTTAGGCAATCATTGGTCTTACAAGATTGAAAAGTAATAAATTCAAGAGTTAAAGATAAAAACAATTGACAAATATCAACTAAACGTATAATGACATGGATTTAATGTATATAAGTATGTCCATAAACACAAGTAAATGCAAAGAAGAAAAAAAGAAGTTTTGATATATTTTTTTAATATAAAAGGACACATGAGACGTGATCACCCCCGATACGGCTAGTCCACCAGTTAAAATTGCTTAACGAGCTGTGACTGGAGAGTCTCTGAAGGATAAGATTCGAAATGAGGTCAATCAGAAGCAAGGTCGTCGACATTGCTGATATAATAAGCGAGCTGCAGTGGCAGTGAGCTGGCCATATCAGTCGTAAGAATCGATAACTGATAAGGAACATGAGTTCTTGAATGGAGGCTTAGCATACGTTGATTTGGATGCCCTCTGGCCAGATAGTCTGACGATCTGCGAAATGTTGCTGGCAGCATATGGATGCAACAAGCTGAGGACCGGGTGGAATGGCGCACATTGGGACAGGCCAATGTCCAACACTGGACTGCGATAGATCGATGATGATGAATATAATGCTGATGATGAGATCCACTCTTGGCCATAATCTCGTCATATTAAATGACGATGTGACCGACGGAGGTAAGCGTTTGACTAAAAATGCCTATTTACTGCTGGCTTTGAATAGCCCTATATCATATTTTTCGGGAAACCCAGACACCGGTACTATTATAAGTGAGGAATATAACATAAACAATACTCCTCTTACAAACATGAAATGAAATTATAAACTGAGGCAAAACTAAAACAAAACAACTATAGAAATGCTCATCAATATAATGTAAAAATTTTAGGTCCATAATGCACTCTTAAGTTAACTTTAAGCCTTGTCTATGTTTTGTAACATTATGGTTAATGCAATAAAGAATTGAATTGAAAATAATGAATCTAATCTTTTACTTTTTATAAAGGTTAAAATATATGTACAACACAAGTTTAAAGGAAAGATTCACAAAGATATTAAATACAATACAGCGCGGAAAGCGAAGACGTGCAACAGAATACAAAATGCGGAAAAAAAAATAATCCAATTACTTACGGAAAGCTGTCTTTCGCTCCGCTTGTTTCGAATGGAACGTCATGGCTACATTTTGTAAGAAATAAAACTATGTTATTGTTATTTTGTGTATTCGTTTATGTTGATTCGTGATTAAAAATTAAAAGAGTAAGGTAAGTTTAGATATCGTCGGAATAGATAATATTTATTTGCTTAAAGCATGATTTACAAGAGGTATAAAACAATCCTCATATATTATGGTATTGGCACGCAAACCTTTGAATACACACATCAAAAAAAGTTTGCGATCAATAGCATAAGCTCCTATAATTCTTTAAATTTAACTTTATCAAGAAAAAATCTATGTTGTATGCTTTCTTTAAATAGGAATACCCTGTTTGAAATTAAAATATAAAACTATTTTTTATTATTTATTTCAAAAAATTGAGCCATTAATCATAATGTAATAGTGATAGAAATTTCATAGAAAGAAAAAGACTGTTTAATTAAACTTAAACAACAATTTATTATTAAAAGGTGTGAATTCAATATAAAATAACTCCTCCCCTGGCTCGAATACAAGCGAAAATCCTCCTGGGCATGCTGAGGATCAAGTTATCCAGCATTTCCTGGGGTAACCTATCCCATTCTTCAATAGCGGCTTCCCTGAGCTCTGGAACTGTCTGGGGACTTGGCTCACGGTTCCATACTGCTCGTTTAAGAGCATCCCACGCGTGCTCTATTGGGTTTAAGTCGGGCGAGCCGGCAGGCCAGTCTAATCGTGTGATATCGTATTCTTGAAGAGCAGCATTGACTCGTTGAGCTCGATGTGCGGGCGCAATATCATCGACCAGTACAAATTGGTGCCCATGGTTTACTCGGAATGGTCTGACGATATCATCAATAGCAACAGCTTTGTACATGTCTGCTGTCATGAAGCCCCGATACGGGATCAAAGGCGTTCTAGCTCCAATCATAATGCCACCCCAAAAGGACACCGATTTTTCGCCTTGCTGAACTGTTCCAGTGGCAGTTCTTTGTCTTTCACGGTCGCCTGGTCTTCTCCAGACACGGACACGTCGGTTATCTGGATGAGTGCTGATTCGGGATTCGTCAACGAAGAGACAGTTTTGCCAAATGTTTTCGTCCTCACCTTCTTCATTTTGCCGAAGTCTAGCCCACTGCAATCTTCGTTGTTGACGTTGCCGGGAATTGAGCGGAGCTCGCCAAGACCTCCGTGCTCGTAATCCAGCCTGGTGCAAGCAATTGCGAACGGTCTGCGTGCTAACTTCAAGCCCAGAGGCGGCCCTGACTTCTGCTTTTATTTTAGTGGCGTTGATTGTTGGATCACGGGCTGCCAGCAATCTAATATAGCGCTTTTGGGCAGCTGTCAAAACAGTTGGGCGACCGCTGCGGGGTCGGTCAGCTAAATTCTCCATTCCGTGATACCTCTGCAACGTAGCCACGACACAGGATTGGGATATAGCAAGTCTGCGTGCTATTACTCTCGTGGTGTATCCTTCTTCCCTCAAAGTTACTATTCTAGCTCGTAAAACCTCTGATAATCCTCTTGGCATTTTTTCAATCACAACTTTCCGCGAAAAATATCTTGAATCGCTTATAATTGACTAAATCAGATTTCTGAATGAGCGTAAGCTAGGACTGAAAGCCGTTTTATATGAAAAAACAATTGAACGGGGTCATTGTTTTATGTTCTAATTTATTTTTAAATAAAGAATCTAAAAAGAAGAAAAAATCATAATATAATCTACAGTAACAAAAAAGATTTCAGTTTTTCGAAGTGATCGCAAACTTTTTTTGATGTGTGTATCTATATTTTGGCAGCTAAACTTCCAAAGCAATTCCTAATTGACATATTAAAATGGTAAATAATTTTATCTATCTCTGAAAAACAAAACAATTTGATTTGATCTCAATTCTAATATCAGTCGAGATGAAGTTTTATTGGAAATGCAAGTGTCAATAGCAAGCAATTTTGACAAATTTCACATGTCATTTGACATAGAACGATTTTATAAAAAATGGAATTACATAAAAACTACTGACATGCGTGAGAAAAGTTTTTGTTTGCCGCCATTTCGCCCGTAACATGCGGTTCCACACATCATAGAGAGCTTATAATATGTGTATGGATAAAGCAGTGTATGTAACTGTACATAATTAGGCATTAAAACACTCGTGTGATGTTTTTATGAAACTCGCCTGTCGGCTCGTATAAACCCACACTCGTAATTTAATGCCTTTCATTATGTAATAGTCACATAAACTACTCTAATATGTTATAAAGAAGTAAAAAATATGACTTATTTTATTTTACTTTTTTTGTCAAATTATTAAATGGTTAAATTTATTGAAACGTGTAAAAAAGTAAAATGTGTAAAGTTTCTTAATGGAATAGAAATCTCCTTGCCACGACATTAGCTTGCATTTAAACAGAAGATTATTATTTGTAATTTTTATATCCTAGGCATAAAGTAACCTGTCTAGGCTCGCTAGGAGTAGTACGTACAGGTACAACATGGCACAACGATACTATTCTAATTATTTGATCTTATTACAATAAAACATGATTCCGAATGCAAGTGTTAGTATGTTAAGATGTTTGCATCTCATTAACGATGATACAAATTCCTTGGATAAATGGTTTATGATTTGTATTAGATAATAAAGTATAAAAAGGAAAAAGTGTCGCCAGAATTATTTTTGTTTCTCAGAAACGGTTTGCAGAGACATTTTTATCCTATAACGTTATTGCAATACATTCTCTAACTTTGACACTTAATTTTCCAACAAAACTACAGAAGCTATTTATTCGTAGTACGTGAGTATTTCTAGAAACCAAATAGCAAATTTGTGAAACTTGTTGCATACGTGAATGCACAATGGTTCACCTTAGAGGTTTAGAAAATTAGTACGTCTAGTACAAAGATATTAAATCGCTTTTATATTTTTCAATTACCTTTATGGTCATGCAAACAGTCGACTGCACTCTTTTTGATTTTAGATAGTCTTTAAGAAGTGAAATATAGTTGAATCTTGAACGTATATTTCCAGTTGTGCCCAGAAATTTAATGACCAGAGAAAAGGGAGGTAAATGTGGCATCGTCCTAGAGGGTCTAGGAAACATATCAGAGCAAAGAGACTTGAAGAGAGCTACACCGAGAAGAGCGTTGCTCTTGAATACAAAAGAAGAAAGCCCGATTAACAGTCAGCTGCAACCAGGAGTCTGTAGTTAGAGTTGCTGTTATCAGAGTCCAAGATATCTTCAAATCTAAGTTACAATTGTAGCAGAAAGCAACTAACACCTAAATTTTGAACTTAGAAGCAGTATATTACTATTGAAATTTAGGTACTGTATACGCCAATTCACATAACAACCGTGTCAATTTCCCTTGTTAAAAATTACTAAAAATGCTTAGTGAGTACATGTCCACGTTAAGGATGGGGCAACCTCCGTGTTGCCCCATCATCCCCCCATGCCCATGCCAATGCCATGCCAAGCCCCACGTCAAAGTTGGTCTATTGCGAAATATTTATCAGTCATTTGAGCCCACAGGAACAAAATTATTAAATGAACCGGGCATTGAACAAACAAATAAATAAAACACCATAACGTGCTACTAGAAAGAATAAAAGAAGTTGTTAACTATTTCTTTGACTCTCGACAAAGGCGGTACTAAATTGAAAAGTTTTCATCTCCTCGATCGTTAGAGATAAAACCGACTGCAATCTATTGCCGCAGACAATATGGGCTGGGCACAAATGCGCATAATTCATTGACGACCACGCCCTACTGTACCACGGGTCAGCATTGTGTATTGACCCACTACTATTTATTATAGTCTCAATTAATATAATGGTAAGACTCATCATGAGTAGATCTTTATATCAAACAAAATGTATATATAATACTGTCATTGTTGATCAAAGGGTCTTATATAAAACTTTTATAAGATGAGTTTGAGAAATGTTGGTTGGGAACTTTATCCTTCCGAGTTCCAAAAGCTTTTGGAATTTCCTTTCCAAAGCAGTTTTCGCATATAGAAGATGCCAGTATCAATTCAGGCATATTCCATATAGCATATATTGTTAATTAATTTATCAAAACTTCATAACTAAAAATAAAACATAAAAACATGTTTCAAAACCAGTAACGTTGCCTTCAGTCAATGACCCGTTAGCTTTGTCATAGTCTAGTTCCTTTCTTTTATTTTTATCCGGTGCATGTGAGAAAATCATTAAGTCTGCTATACTGGACACAAAAATTCATGGAGTGCATACCTGCCAAAAGGTTTAGAAAAATAGTTTTTAAATTATAAATAATTGAACCGCAGAACTGGGGGCCTACCATAACCTTTCCAAAAACAATCATATTTCAATGTAAGCATAAAGTAAGCTTATTGTAATATTAGTCATATTCGTACCATGACAAACCTGTCAACCAAGCAATGTATTATTGCTAAAGTGACTGAAAGAACGAATGATTTCCCTATATTGTCTATTCCTTACTAAAAGTAGGAAAGAAATAACGCTACATGAATTGCATAATGCCATCTCTTTCTTTTTTGATGTTCTGAATCGTGTTATCGTATCGTAAGTAGTAATGTTAAAGTACTTAATATTATTTATATTCAGAGAATTTAAAAAAATAAAAGTATGTAATAATGAAATCTATTAAAATTACGTTGTATTCAATTATTATTCCGCATTTTCATGAAGAAAAATAAATAAAACTATATTTATATAGTCTAGTGTCAACTGTTAGTTTCGCCAAGGAGCATATAGAAGGCGCTGTCATAATTTTACGAAATAAACGTCGCGTATTTTTATTTTACGAGAAATTATTTCCTGTCTGCTATTAAATAAAAAATAAACAAAATATTGAAGAGATATATATAAATAAATAAGTTCAACTTAACTTTTAATTATTACAAATCAATATTAGGACAATAAAACTAAAAATAATATTGTTTCCATTGCATCCGTGCAACTATTTTAAGATTGCTAAATTTGACATAAGAGCAATATTACTTTAATGTCAAAGTCGCGCCATAGTACGAACTGAGTGAATGAATAGTTACAAAGCTGCCAATAAAACATTTTAACATTACAAGTAAGCTTACTTTAAGCGCGTTATGGTACGAAAAGTCAATGTAGCGTTAGAGTAATATTGTTTTAAGAAGTTGTGGTAGGCCCTCTGGTCCTTGCGGTAGTCTCTAATATATTTGGTATTGTAGTTTTTGAACAACTTAGTTACTACCGGTTAATTGAATTAGGGATTTTCGTATAAAATTTACTGCACTAGGTTTCCAGCAAGGAGTAACATCACCTCATATCTTTTCATGAATAACGACTAAGGGTTGTAACCAATGTAAGCAAATGTCTACTGGAGTAGAATACAAATGCTGCGGTCGCTTATTGCCGTCGACTAGAGTTAGCTACATATTTTAATTATGGCTCTTTCTTCTTTTGCGGAGGAGTGCATTTTTGATGTTGTATTGATTGGTTAACATTATTAAAATAAAGACTACTCTACAGCTTTCTCTGTACGAAACTTCTTTAAACCTTGAAGCTGTATTGAAGTCGCAAACCCGTTGGACTAGTTTGTTTCTGTGCACTTTTATAATCTATGTGCATTTGCAACAGACTTTCGTTCAAGTGTAGACGACACAAATCAGTGACAAAAGAAATTTTAATCTAAAATAACTGACCGGTATTTTTTGTCACATTTAGATTATTTTATGACTTATTTATTGTAAAAACTCTGTGTTTAAAACAACTGTGTATTTAAAGTTTGGTTCATAGTGTCTAATAATTCATAAACAAAATGACTGTTTATAGTATTGAGCAGGTAAGTGTATTACTTCCGGTCGTCAATCTTACAGAGCCAAAAAACAAATGGGTTTAACAATAGCGTTTTACAAGTTGTAACTTAGGGAGCCGAGACGTGGACACTAGAGTCAGGTTTTATCACAAAAGTTAAGTCAGGGAGAGGGTTCAGTAAATAGTAGTAAGAGCGAACTATGCTCGGAGTTTCTCTGAAGGATGAATTTTAATGAAGTCAAAGAACTCAAACAACAGACTTTATGTCAATCAAAATAAATAATTTATTTCTTTGTGATACACAGGTCATATAGGCGTACAAGAATGAATTTTGAATCACTGTGATCTGCCTTGCGGCATATAAGGTCTTCATGGTTTTTATGTAATTTTCATGCAATCATTTGTAATACACTGTTCAATTAATTACAACCTAATAATAATACACTAACAATAATTGTTGGTAACTGACTGGAGCGTCAGAGCATTGTGCATTTTACCTATTTATGTAATTTCCATTTAAATAGATTGTTTTAGTACCTGTAATTATAATTGTTCACTCGCTCGTTAATAATAATGAAATACGACAAGAGTAGATTTATTCGACAAAAGAAAATTCGTTCAAAACCAAAAAGAAAAATCTGCCGCAAGCATATAGAAAAATTCGTAAGGTCAGCTAGTTCCTTCCCTGGCTTGCTGATCGAAGGCTGATCGATATTTTTCCAAGTGTTCGATCTTTTTACTAATGCTTATGACAAACTAGTGGAGTCATTTCGCAAAAATAATTAAATATCATGGTGGTCAAATATCGTGACATTCAACAAACTTAAACAATAATAATGATAGATTTAATAAGTTTGTGTAGGTAAAAAAGTTAGAACACATGAAATGAAAATTTTATAAAAATTATTCAATATTGTAGACTGTCATATCACTCAGGTAATTAAATTATAATTTCTGTGTTTTTCACAATTATTGCAATTCCTAACTCACACGAAACGATTGTTGTAGATCTATTATATCTTTTGAAGTAGAAGAATTTTGTTACATGATTTAGTTTTCAGTTAACTAGAATGGCGCGCCCGTGTGATGAATTGAAATACTGAAGTGGCGATCATGTCAATGTAAAACATATCGCACTGCTATTACAATAAGGTTATAACTCCAAATAAGTGAAATTTAAGATTATACCATTGTTGAACGTAAAATTTGATTCTCTACACGTCAATAAAACCGTCGTTAGAATATAATAATATTGTAAAAAACAACTAAAAGATATCTACTTAACTACTTAACTCATACTCTCAGTACAGAGTACTAAAAAAAACCGACCTCAAAAGTACGTGGAATTACATATAATTACCAAGTTTTATGGAAATCGGTTACCGGAAAGTGCGCATACCCGGATTCATCCCCTAGTTCGCCATTTTACGGGACTTGACACAGGACATATATATAGATAGAATAAAAATCGGTTCTCACTACCCAAAGTATATCGAGAGAGAAAAAATGTATGATTGTGGCAAGATAGTCGGACGACAGGGAGTTGTTTTTGTTGTGAAGTTAATGTCCAGCAGTGGATATGTGTATGACGAAGTGTTAGACGATGAAATTGCTTGAAGAGTGAATTGCGTAGTTCAAAAATGTGCCCTTTTCAAACGGAGAACCTAATCAATAAGGCGGATAACCCAAGCGCGGAATTCTCGCATGTTTCTAAGCCGCCTGTCATGACGCCGAAAAGCACTAACTTGATACCGAAAATGTTTTATTTCAAAATATCCACACTTGGGAAAAAAGGGCTATGGCAAAAAAACCGTTTCTAATTAAAAAACAAAGATCAGCAACGAACACACGAAAGGATCCTCGCACGACGGCAATTATTGTTTCACCACGATGGATGGCATTACACTGTATGCCACCATTACGATGAGAAGAAGAAGCACCTAGACAAATTCGCGAGGTCGGCTGATTAGTTCCGTAACTCAGTTGGGAGAGCGGTTTGCCCGGTCTAGCTAAACAGGTGCTGGCTCAAATCCAGCCGGACGGAAGGATTTCTTTTTATTTGTTCGAGCTTTGTAGCAACAATAACACCAACTAGTGAAGTAGTTTTACAAAAAACATGTGTTATGGTAATATAAACATGATATTCAATAAAATTCATCTGTTGCACTTGATGTGCCACCGATTGTTCGTTGTTCGCGGCTTGCGTGCGCAACCATTTGGGTATCGGCAGAATATCAGCTCTGCAAACTTATGAAGTTGGTAGCATTGTGCAGAGCCGAAACGTTTTCAGTATATTACTTGTTGTAAGTAGCAGTAGACCTCCTTGTGAAATGTTCTTCCAGGGAAGTACTGCCACTTTACCTATTTCTGCCGCCAAGCAGTATTGTCAGCATTACTGTGTTCCGGTTTTGAAGGGTAAGTGTGCTGGCGAAATTACAGGCACATGGGACTTGTCAACTTATGTCTCAGGGTGATAGGCGAGAAGGCAGTGCCCCTCAGATTTTTGCGATTTAAAGCTCTGAGTGGCACTGCAACTGTTATGGACAGGACGTGTAGCTTACCATCAGGCACATGACTTGTTCGTCCCGTTATTTGATATTATGAAAAAAAGAGTAGCTATAGGTACCCTTATTTACGTAGCTGACTATGTATATAGCTACGTAATGGTATATACATAATCTCATATATTCTACACATTTCTAAGTTCTCTGTTATCAATTTCTAAAATTTTATTTGACTGCGCCTCTCTTGTATGAAAATCAAATAAACCAATTTTAAATGGTATACCGTTCATTCAATATAATTTTTATTTGGTTTCAATAATTTCCTATAACTTACGTTTGATATAATATTCATATTTTATACGAACATTTTATATAAACCTCTAAATACAAAATAACTAAATTTCACATATTGCCAACTTTGAATTTCACGTGTCATGATATCACTTTTTATAAATAATAAGGTTAAATCCGACTCACCGTGGTACTCGTCTCTTCAATACTAGCGTGTAATTTAAATGCCGAAGGTGCGGAGGAAGTCTGGTTTCCATAATATGTTTATAATTGCCACAATTATTATTGTTACGCACTGGATCCCAAGAAAATATATATGTATTTTATATATTATTTATTTAGCCATTATTTCGGGCTGCATGACTCATCATACATTCAATGTAATATAACAAACTAAGTAACTAATCTAATCTATAGACTTTAGTAAGTCATTAGAAAAATGGATATCGTATAATATACGTGTTCTATTTAGTTCAGTTGATATAAAAAAAATAGGGTATGAAAAGCGCCTATAGAATACAGCGGTTTTTTTTGTAAAATTTCGAGGTAAGTTTTAGTATAGTAATTAGTGATATCCTCAACTTTACTACATATTTTTTCCAATGTGATTGATTCAGTACTTTCACTGTTGCATAGACTTCAAGTAATGTGTGAAAATCGTAAAAGTTTAAATCAAAATAACGGACAATAATACAAAAAAAGATAAAACAAATAGTCTGTAAAAAAACCTAATCATGTGCTATAATCGAGAAGATATGAGCATTATTCGTAGGCACTATTAAAAAAGGCTGTTATAAAAATATTAAGTACTTTAATATAAAACACAAAATAAATGTATCTCGCTGTTTAAAGCAAAGCAAAAAACCAGCAAAAAACTTGGCTAAGCCCAGCAGCTTACGAAAATCAAAAGCTCAAAGCCAAAAGCACTTCTAATATGAATAAATAATGTGCTACACTGCGATACTAATTACCTGCTCTCTAACAAGGGAATTCCCTATATTAGAATACCGGGGCAATGATATTTACTTCAGGGCACTACCTAGAATACCTTGAATACATCAGTGCCATCCCCCATAATCGTCGCTTGAGCTCAATTTGCATCCTTTGAAGTTTAAACTGTAGGTTTGTGGGGTCTCCATGATCTTTCTTTGTATAAAATGATACTAGGTACAATAAAAAAAAACCAGCTCAAAAGTACGTGGAATTACATCATTTGCCAAGATTTATTCGTCTCCTAGTTTGCCACTCTTAGAGGTGGAATATTTTCTTCAAATTTAAATGGGATCAAATTGAGGTAGCCGATTTCCAACAAATAAATCAACAAAATCGGTTCACAAATGCCACCGGAGTTATTGCATACCATACATACAAAAAGAAACAGTGGAATTGAGAACCTTATGTTTTTGAAGTCGGTTAATTGAATAAAATTTCTCGGTCGAAAATTGAAACGTCGAAAAGTGGCAGTATATTTATTAAATGTCTAAGTAAGACTCACTATTGTATCATTATAAAAAAAAATTGTTAATATTTTTAAATAAATAAAAAGACATTTATTTCTCCACAAAACATAGAAATCACAAGAATTAAGGATTAATAGAAATTACAATTGAGTAATGTGGGCAAAAAGTTAAAGATCCAATAAAGTAACCTAATTAAATTTATTTTATTATTAGAAATGAAACTCATGTTGAAATAAAAAACAAGTAATAAAAAAAACACAAAATTGATGACATTCGTTATGATTATTAATTATTAATAATTAATACAAAGAAATTGTTTTAATAATCATAGTAAGACTAGTAAAGTTATTTCACAAAAAAACTCAACATTTGATAATATTTGCTTTTTCAGACAAACCAATATTTTATTTTTATTGTGACGTACAAGTACAAGACACGGTTTTTCACGGTCACGGTTGATGACTTCCCATCTCAGTCAACAATTGCGAAATCCTTAAGACTTATATTATTATTTTTATAGGAAGATGATGATGACGTTTAGTTCATTTCTCACCATTTCCCGTGTTTGTTTTGCAATAGCTCTTTGTTAGGTATTTTATGTGTTCTACAACTACTACTTTAACGATGTCATTATTGATAAATATATGTAATGATGAATGATTACAGTCATGTGCTATTAATAAATATGTAACGACATTACGTGTAAACCAATTTATCTCAGGGACTTCTAGCCTTTTTACAAGACTAATAAGCAATTTTAATTTAACATAATTTCCTGTAGAAGTAACTTGTGGAAAGAAATTGTCCATTGACAAAATGGTTTTTTAATATTAGTTAAGGGGAAGACACTTTGTTTGTATATTTTTTATATAATATCAAATGACGGGGCGAATGAGTTGTGTGCCTGAAGGTAAGCTACCCGCCTATCCATAACAGTTGCAGTGCCACTCAGAGCTTTAAATCGCAAATATCTGAGAGGCACGGCCACTTCGCCCGTCATCCTAATACATAAGTTGACATATCCCACGTGCCTGTAATTTCACCAGCACCCTTCAAAACCGGAACATAGTAATGCTGACATTATTGCTTGGCGGCAGAAATAGATAAGTTGGCAGTACTTCCCTGGACGAACTCTTTCACAAGGTGCTCTACTGCTACTAAGTTAACCGTAACTAACATTTAAAATGGTTTTTTAATATTTGTTAAGGGGCAGACACTTTGTTTATATGTTCATAGTTTAATTAACACTGGCACTAATGTTTATTTTATTCACTATAACTTAACTACACTGACTCAAAAGGTTTCTTTGTAGTCTACACACTATAGTTGTATTGTCTAGTATCTTATGTCACTGACAGAACTTCTAGTAGTATGTAGCAGTAGTAAGTTACTAAGTTTCTACCGTTGTATGGAATGTCCGGATTGTGGTATTAGTTCCAAGCATCCGCTTGTAAAACCTGTAAATAATCTATGACAAATAATATACGTTTTTAAGGTCCATTATTTGCAAGATGTAAAATATGAACGTGGATAGCTTTAAGGGCTTAGAAGGACCAAAGAATATATGGATTGGATGAAAGATGATATGTTTATGAAGGGCGTGATAAACGAGGTGCCGATAATAGAGACGAATTGAAGATGACATACTGCGCCGACCTTAAATAATGGTTTCAAAAGTGATGACTAGCAAAGATAGAAGTAAAACTGGTTGAAAAGAAATCTTATAATGTGATTAATATTAAGTGTTATAATTTACGTTTTCTTTTTTCAGAAATCCGGAGACGAACTATCAAAAGATGCCAATAAACTCCTAAATATAACATCGGAAGATATAGATGTTATATTAAAAACAAACTGTATCTCCAAAACTGATTTAAAATATATGGTTTGTAATATCAAAGATTGGTACCAGAAACAGCCACATTTACCACAAGGAGCTTTAAGTAATTATTAATATAGAGTTAAACGCAATTATGTTGAATTACGACTATTTTTTTAAAACAACATCACAAACGTTGCTCTGAAAGACACTGGTGTTATGGAAATCGGAAACAACGACGGTACAGGGTCAAGAGCACGTCAAGCTTGACACTTAATATTTAAATCCAACTCTATGCCGCTTACGATAAGAGCGGTCCAAAGTACAAACTGTCAAGCTTGTCGCGCTCTTCACTGTACTACAAACACCCAACCCGAGACAATATAAAAAGTTAGTTTTTCTACATTGACCCGGTTGGGGATTGAACCTGAGACCTAAGAGATGGTGTCACCATGAAAACCGGTGTACAAGCCACTCGACCTTGGAGGTCGTCACAATTTCATTTGGATCTAAATCGTGTATATTCGTTTTTTTCAAACATACCAACATGATCACGGCTGACTGTCATGAGACGTGCAAAGTGTCGGAAACGTTGATTTGTTTCAAAAGACAGATATACGCGAGATTGCACCCGAAAAAAAAATTTTCCAACGTGACCTAAGAAATCTGTACGAATTCATCATATAGTGTAATTGGTATAGTTCAAATTATAAGTCAGCTTTATGAACGGTTTATCAGCGAAACTGAAGCTTACCCAGTCCCAAAACAGTTTTGTTTGCTAGCGAAGTTTGAAACTAGCGCTCGCCCCTTATTTAGTAGACCTTTTTTATTTGCGAAAACCTTTAGTCTATAATAAATTTTAACTGCCTCCGTGGCCGAACGGTTACCATACCGAACTGCCACGCAGAGGTCCCCGTGTTCGATTCCAGGGCCGGGAGAAATATTTGTATGGCCTACATTTATTTCTCTCGTGAGTTTGGGTGTAATTTGTGGTTGTCTATGTGTGTGTCCATGGCACCCGCGACACAGGGTTTCCCTATGTTGAGTGTGTGCGTTATTATTATTATTGTTATTAAATATATGGTCTAGCCCTGGTTATCAAGAACAGTCTCATCACCGTTGCCTGCACGCAATATTCCTTAAAGTGTTGCAACTTTGCAGACAGGACGCCATTTCTTCCATGACACGGTTTCGTTATTAACAGGAAAATTCGTATCACTATCCAGCGTGCTATATGGATATAGGGGGTGGAGTAGGCCTTACTAAACAGATCTTGCAGATTCCAGTTAGTGTTTACTATATTTTACTGCCTCTGTGGCCGACCGGTTACCATGCCGGACTGCCACGCAGAGGTCCCAGGTTAGATTCCCGGGCCGGGAGAAATGTTTGTATGGCCTACATTTATTAATCTCGTGAGTTAGGGTGTAATTTGTGGTTGTCTATGTCTGTGTCTATGGCACCCACGACACAGGGTTTCTCTATGAGTGTGTAATAAAAAATGTTTTTGTAACCGTTTTGTAAATTTTTTTTTTTTAAATTATTTTAATCACAGTTTAGCTTTTACTTGTTTTAATAAATTTAGTCCAACGCATGTTTGAAATTCCCAAATATCTGAAATTTTCATACTTTGTAAGTCAGCCTTTACAACACACATAAGAATACACATAATAACAATATTACATGTATTATCTAGAATAATCATATATGTATGTGTAATTCTGTTGGTTTCCCAATAAATTAAATTTTGGCCGCTATTCCGAAAAGTCATCGATTTGTTGTGTCATATAACGTGATATTTCTAATTTTATTTATATATTTCCTTATACTTATTGTAATATAAATTGCAGCAACTTTAGCACCATACCCCTTAAATAAAGAATTCATATTTTCAGACGATGAAATAATTATCAGACGTCTCGTAACTCAGAGCTTTAGCGTCGAAAAAGTGAAAAAGAAGGTAGATAACTACTACACTATACGCCGTAAAGTGCCCGAAGTACTGTGCAACAGGGATCCTCTTAGCCCACCAGTCGATAAATGTTTAAAACAAGGATACTGGGTTGTACTGCCCAAGAAAACCCCAGACAATAAGAGAGTGAACATTTACAGGTAAACCCAGAGCTCTATTCGGTTTCACAAATTGTAACCGTAGTTACAAACAATGGTTAATACATTGCTGCAAATGTAGACATCTCTTTTGTGGTCTTTTGTTTTAAGCCTTTAGTGGAAACACAAATGTGAGTAAATTGTAAATGGAACGGGGGTATAGGATTGAGAACACTTTATTTATTCATCTCAATTTATTGAACGGCAAAGTTCTATTTCGATCCTCAAACACTTGGGGAATATAATGGAATGCCAGAAAGTAATCCAGTTTTGTTGTTAAGATTTCTGTTTTTAAAAATGCAGTTGATTAGATGAGGCAAGAAGAGTAGTACAATGTGCATTTTTTTATTACTATTTAAGATATAACATTCACTGAGTATAATGTGTTATAAATATAATCCCAGAATTACATTTAGGCGACAGACAAGTGCAGCGAGTAATGTTAGTCAAGGTAACCAAAAATTAATAAATTGAACTGCGACTATTAAGGTGCTTTTCCACGGGCGAGACGAGGATTGAAATTTGTATGGTAACATTTTGAAATAGTCTAGATTGTCGAGGGTAGATGAGGCGAGAATTGAAATATTTGTAGATGTAACATTGAACCGTATTGCTGCCTAGAGTATTATACTCTGCAACGGAAACACGATTTCTCGCGCGAGATCGCGCGATCTTCCGACGACTATTATATATAATATTAACCGCGAGGTTGCATGTGTACATACGATTACATCACTGTTACAGTAGCAGTAGAGCTACTTGTGAAATAGTTTATCCAGGGAAGTACCGCTACCTTACCTATTTCTGCGGCCAAGCAGTAATGTCAGCATTATTACGTTCCGGTTTTGAAGGGTAAGGGTGCTGGTGAAATCACAGGCACATGAGACTTTTCAACTTATGTCTCAGTGTGATGGGCGCAGAGATAGTGCACCTCAGATCTTTGCGATTTAAAGCTCTGAGTGGCACTAGAACTTATGGATAGGCGTGTCGTTTACCATCAGGCGCACAACTTGATCTTCCCATCACTTAGTTTCATAAAAAAATAAATCGAGATTTAAAAAAAAGATGGCTTCATCTGATTGTTCTCCCGTTACTCAGCTGCGTGTTGCTCGCCTCGCCCCGGTGGATAACCACCTTAATGGTGCGCGAGTAGAGTGAGCGTGTCCCGATAGCAGCAGGCACAATATCAATACTTATTTTTAAGATTGTCCCTATGACTTACCTTACCATTAATTTATTATATCAGCTAATCAATATCCAATGTTTCTCAAACTATATAGTTTATTATACATAACGAAATACATAATTAAGTATATCCCATGTGTGTCAGTAATAACTGATTATATCCTGTAAAACTTCTTCTTTTTCTTCTTCCTGTCCTTATCCCATGCTAGGCGGGGTCGGCACAAGATGTATTTTTCTTTTATTGTATCCTGTAAAACTATATTAAATAATTATACCGAGTGAAAATAGATTATTCGCTGTTATAGTTATACTATAACAAAATATAAAAAAACTATAAAAAAACACCCAAAATTGGACTATGTGTATCACAGTCGTGTTTGAAATTACAATGATTAAGTTATTTGATAAAAAATATAAATAAAACGAAAAAACATCATACTTCTATAAACTGTGTTATCAGGGCTCGTAAATATTCACTTAAGGTAAATACCACAAATGGTTGCCTTTATCAAACGACATTTTCAATAAAGAAAAAGCATTCGTAACTTCACAGCCGTGACGATACAGATGTGATAGCCGTAGGACATTAAACCAGATGAGTTTCTACCCAAAGAAGTTTATCACCAGTAACTTGTTGTTTATGATACTAATTCAAACTCTTTCAGATCTACACCTTCCTCGGATATCATTGTCATGGATATTATCAAAGTTGCCTTCATGATAGGCGACTTTAGGCTTCACTGCGACGACATGGGAGGTGATCATTGGATCTTCGACTTTAAGCATAACACCTTACAACAAGCCTCGCAATTCAACCCTTTGTTGATTATGAAGATTATGTTTTATTTAAATGTGAGTTATGTCTTTATTAAGGCCTCTTTTTTTATGTGAAGGCGGGAAATTTACTTTTAGATTTGAAATGATGATGCTAGTATTTCATATACGTGTGTGTTAATTATTTTATTTAGAAATAATTGTTGAAGCTTTCGAAATTTGTAAAACACTATGTATTTTACGTTATTATGTTTTTATATAAAAATCTCTTTTAAAACACATCTTTAAGTTTACTTCACCTACGCATAAACACTCATGTAGACAACTAGATTTTTGTTATATGTATGTATTAGTAAAATTTTCATTTCCTGCTTTATATCAGAAGATACATAATATTATTTTAGTACAGTCTTTTCTCGTTGAATTTGACGAGTAAAATATTAAACAGAACCTTTACTTCCAGTACTGCTTTGGTCCAAAAGTTGTAGGCATGCATCTAGTCAACTTACCGCCATTTGCAGCAACTATCTTGGCAATATTCAAGAAACATATGACAGCTAAAATGGTACAGCGGTTACATACTTATGAAAAATTTGACGAACTGTACGATGTGATTCCTAAAAATATATTTCCAAAGGAATATGGCGGCGATGAAAAATCTTGTCAGGAAATATCAGGTAAAGAAAACTAAAAACTACTTTTGTATAAAATAGGTGTACCTATATCCATTTGATTGGTTGTAAGTTCGGGAGAGAGTTTACGTCGTTGGTTAAAAAAGATCAAATGCATAAAGCTGAAGATAGGACACAATTTCGCGCCTTGTGGGACGCATATTCAAACGTACATCAATTCCAACAACTCTAAAGAAATCCAAATTTTTACGCGGCGGTATTTACAACGACAAACCTTTGTACTAAATTAAAACTTCTACCTTGTCTATTGGTATCACAATATTTTAAAACTTTATGTACTAAAGGGTTTAAAATAATTAGCCTTCTGTATCTGAGTTCATTAAACTTTGTCTTGGACTAGAAGTGTATGTTTGATAATAGCGGTTTATCTCAAATAAATGAAAAATGAAATGAAAATAGTTTTTGTTTCTTTTTCTCAAAACTTAAATTAGAGTTTATAATTGGATCTTCCTAGTAGGGATCATCTACTTGTGTCAGGAAGGCCCGCTGTTCCAATATTCTTTAGTATACAGAAATGAACCTTAATTAGTTGCTATAATGTACTTAAGTTATTACAAATTGAAGAATTTGTATAGAGTGAGATAGTTTTTCATGAGGTAATAATAATAACAGCACACATTATATCTAACATCACCTATTAGGGTATGCCCAAGATAATAAGAATAATAATAAATAATAATTATCTTATTACCACTATATACTCGTAGATACACGCCATACTGCATTTACTTGACTAAGGTCCGTAAATGTGGTTCAAACCAGTTAACAAGCTGAGAAGACTAAAGATAATTATAATGATATGAGTACATTAAGGGTGGAATACATTATCCGATTTGTCATAGTTAATTGACACCAAGCAATTTGACAAAGCCTTTTAACAACTATGCCACTGTAGGTGGTAAATATTTCTATGTAGATTCCTAATTTTGTAACTTATTTATTAGAATTAGCAGGCAGACTTCTATTAAATATCTATTAATCATTTCTAACTCAAGTGGACGAATTTTTAAATAAAAACGATCTGTTATTAGCTGCATTTGGTATTCTTATATTAATACATTCGTCACGAGTTAGATGTTTCCAACAATAATTATTTTGAAGTGGGAAACATAGCAACTTACGAAAAGTCAAAGTTAAAGAATCATTCATTCCATAGGTAAAATAAATTTACACTTGAAAACGTCACTTTCAAACTACTGCGCGTTCACTACGCTGACCTCCCTGACAATAACTAGCAAGAAACTCTAGGGATTGTTCTTTTCAAATAAACTTCAATGCTATGGAATAGACTTTGAACCAAATTTGTGTGAAATCTAGAGCCATGTCATCTTTCCATAAATCTTTATCTAACACGTAGTCTTCAATTTTTTAATATGACTTTTCAATTAAAATATTTTTAATGTAGTTTTTAAATTTAGGAAATGATAATATGCTCCGGAACCTTTATTGTAAAAACATATACAGTTTTCCATAAAAGAGTCATTTACCTTGGTTAAAGTAATCGTGGTACTTACCAAGAGTTTGAACTTAGCTCTAAGGTTAATATTATAGATATCTTCTTTTTTATTGAAATTATGTTTAGGTATTGTGAAAGTATTTAAACACATACTTACTTCTACTTTGTTACTTCAGCTTATGAGTTAATGAAATTTCTAAATTACGTCCTTAACAATTTAATGTTTCTTGCAGAAGTCACAGTATATTCATTATTTCAATATTCATAATTATAATTTTAAAACTTGATTTTTATATATTATCGATTAATTTTAATTGAATCTCTCCATTTTCAGATGAATGGATGAAGACTTTCCAATCATCACCATGGAGGGAGTATTTCATTGCACAAGACAATGTGTGTACTGATGAATCCAAACGACTGGGCCCTACCAAAACTGACGAATTGTTTGGTGTAGCTGGTTCGTTTAGGAAACTGGATATTGATTAAGAAGAAAAGATATAGATACTTCATAGTTCATGTAATGTCGTACTTAAATTGAATAGAGATAGAACAAAGAACATTAACAATAATTTAGATTTTGATTTAACAAGTAATTAGAGTAAATTAAATAACACTGTACATGATACTATTTAATGACGTTTTCAGTCGTATATTATATACTCATGTCCTATTTATTATTTCCTTAATAAAAGAGGAATAATTATCCCCCAGAATAATCTTTGAATTACCTATCAATGTCTTTCTTGTCTAACGACGTATATCGAAAACTGAGGCTAGTGATGCAACTGAAGTGTCATAACGGAAACAGATGACAAAAGTAAAAAAAATGCGAAATCAACGACATAGTTTCAAACAGAACTTATTTTTGGTATATAATTGCTCTTTGACCCAACACAAAACTGCTAAAAAACCGCCAAGCAATCCACGCACTCGCCACATACGTTACGATCGTTGTAAACTTCCGATTAAAGTTTCGCTATAAAAGTTGCAGAAGTCAAAACGGAAACAGATGTGACCTTTTTCATGCGTAACTTCCGCAGTTGCGCAACCAGAAGCAGAGGTCTGTTGCATCACTAACAAATGCATATGTGGCTAGATGATTATTTCAAGTAATGTGAAAAAATATTCCCTTTAATTAGTAGATATATGAAGTTCTATTTTGTATACCTATCAAAGTTTGTGCTACATAGTCCGAGGACGTTCTGCAGCTGTCTGCTTTTCAAAAAAATTAACTGCCTGTATAGCCGAACGGTTACCATGCTGTACTGTCACGCAAGAGGTCCCGGGTTCGATTCCCGTGCCGGGAGAAATATTTGTATGGCCTACATTTATTTCTCTCGTGAGTTTGGGTGTGGTTTGTGGTTGTCTATGTGTGTGTCCATGGCACCTGCGATACAGGGTTTCCCTAGTGCGGGGCCATGTCGAGTGTGTGCGTTATTATTATTATTAAAGAAATATACCTTATTCTGGAGAAGCTAAGTTACACTATGCGTTGACCGTGGCAGCACAAGTTGTTGAAAATTTTGTGGTCGGTTTTTCTAGTACTATGTACTGAGATTATTTGTTTTAAAAAAATGTAACCTTACCTTGTTCCCGCATTGCTTTTCGTTTGCATTTCACCGAATCGTCGCGACGTGTTACCTGGCTGTGGCAATTTGAGGCGACCCTTATTCACAATAAAAGTAATCATATTCTGATAACAACTGTGCAATAAGTTAAAAAATTTACTAATTTGGATTGGCCATTGAGTTGACCAAAAATCCAGTTCACTACACGTTTTCAAGCGATTGCACTACAATTTACGAGTATTCTTTGCTATTCCAACAACAAAATACGAAACTGTATACCAACTGAAATATAAAAGCCTTCTTATTGCGTATTCTGAAATTTTCACAAATAAAAGGAGCTTCAAGGGGTCGCCGCCAAGCTCTCTGTCATCCAAGAGGCCTCTTTGTCAATGTCTCGGGGAAAAATAAACAAATTCGTTTTCACCAAGCTTATCATTCTTACTATAAGATTCAATGCGTTTTGTCACCCTTCAGCGTTAAATTTATGAACGAAATCGGTTGAGGTAATGTTCTTAAAGATTTTAACGCTTTTGTTTGGCAATCATCAGTAAACAATCTCGCTTCAGAAAGGTTTTAAAAACCTTTAAGAGTTAATCCTGTCAGTAATATTTTATTTAAATGTATGTGTTTCTCTAATTTTAAAATTATAATTTTTAGGCGTTATTAATATGTGGTGATAAAATCATCAAAGAAGCTATTGGTTTCTAAAAACATTATTTTTTTAAATATAGCCAGTCTCAAAGAACTGTTCAATCTCAAAGTAATAATAATAAATTACAATATTGGAGTTAAATTATATTTGATGCTTTAAAAAAACAGCATATTATAATGTACTCAAAAACATTCATAAGTATATAAGTAAAGAAGTAAGATAGGTAATTCATTCACAGTTTACATCTACTTCTTAGGTCCTCGCGATTCTTTACACAGAGAGTATTGAAAAACAAATCGACGCCTTTCTAGAATAGTAGCCTATCTCAAGAGTATTTAGTTCACAAGGAAGATGATTTTAAAAACCAGAGACATGTCTGCAATGTCAAAATGAGCATATCGTAGACCAATTCAACGTTGTCATGTTGTTATTTTAACCAATGAAAAGCTCGGTGACCAATTTACAGTACAATTCACCATTTTCTGGACAAATCTCAGTATTAAGTCATAAAGGTACTATTGTGGAGTGGGCCACTATTCTTGTCTAAATATCTAATTAATAAATTAGGTAGCAGTAGAGCTCCTTGTGAAAGAGTTCATCCAGGGAAGTACTGCCACCTTACCTATTTCTGCCGCCAACCAGTAATGTGAACATTACTGCGTTTCGGTTTTCAAGGGTACGGTGCTGGTGAAATTACACGCACATGGGACTTGTCAACTCATATCTCGGGGTGACGGGCGCAGTAGCAGTGCCCCTCAGATCTTATTTACGGTACTGCAAAAGATATGGACAGGCGTGACGCTTACCATCAGGCGCAGGACCCGTCACTTAGCTATTATAAAAAAAAGATAATTTCCGCCATTTTAGATGCGAAAAAATAGTTTCATTCTCACCTCCAAAAATTATGTGTGTGTTTATGAGTTGTTAAGTCAATAATCACTGAAGTCTATTTTTTAACGGACTTGAAAAGCTTCTCTATTCGATTGTATTTCTTTTCTGTGTATAATAATAACGCACACACTCATCACAGCCCCGCACTAGGGAAACCCTGGGTCGCGGGTGCCATGGACACATACATAGACAAACACAAATTACACCCAAACTCACGAGAGAAATAAATGTAGGCCACACAAATATTTCTCCTGGCCCGGGAATCGAACCTAGGACGTCTGCGTGGCATTCCAGCATGGTAACCGTTCGGCCACGGAAGCAGTATGTTACGCCATTACTCCGGCATTTGTGAACCGATTTTGATGATTCTATTTTGTTGGAAAGAGGGTACCTCAGTACTGTTCCCATTTAAATTTTGCAAAAAACTTTCCACCTATAATGGTAGCAAATTAGGGTATAAAATCAGGTTTATTGGATTCCAACCACTTTCCGTTCACCGTTTTCAATAAAACTTGGCAAATAAATGTAATTCCACAAACTTTTAAAATTGGTTTATTTTTTTGTGAAGAAAGGCATAATTATTTAACTTTTCTTGTAATCTAATTGTAACTTTTTAACGGGTCCAGTCGAGGTCAAGTTAAATTTAAAGTCTTTGACTTTCATCAGACGTTCTTCTGAATTCTAACAAGAACTGCTTATTTTGTCAATTCATTGAAATTTACCGTAGGTTTATGAAATATAATATTAAACTTTATCAATAACAATAAATCAATGTTTTTTGCATCTAAAACTTGCCAGTTAGCCGTAAACCTGTAAAGGGCCCGAAACACGGGTTTGTTTGAAAAAACAAATATACCACATGTACCTATACCTGCCTGCGGACGTATTCCCCGAACGCAAGGAACTTTCAAGGCGAGAGTGAATAGGCATTATTTAGGTGTGCATGCTATATCGTCGACTTCATCGTCACTTTCCCTCAGGTGAGATGGAGGTCAAATGCGCACTTATTTTTGTTTAAAATAATTAAAGGATACTTTATATAAATTATGCTGACAGATCTAATGGACATAGATTGGTGTATGATGTGATGTGCACAGTCATTTTTGACGTTTGAATATCAAAAATGTCTGTTCATGACATAAACATTTTAATGACTTACGAATGCTAGCTACACTGCTTAATAAATAATTTTTTTTAATAGTTATATATATCTATAAATTATTATCAATACTGCCGTCGTTAGTTGAAAAGGTGCATGTGACAATAACTCTAAACCGAACCAACTTAAAACCGAGAAAATAATGTTAAAGATGTGAAATTGAAACAATATTACTAACATATACTAACACTAATGGACCATATTATGTTGTTGTCTGAATAAATAATTATATTATTATATTATTATTAATATTTACTTTCCTCTTGCGGTACCATCATACCTTATCTACTGAAAAAATATTAAATATTAAAATAGTCACAGGTCGGCATTTTTTTTAATGGTCACGGCAGTACCTATACATAACAACATTTTTGACATTTTTTTGTCACATGCGCCCTTTCAACTAACAGCGGCAGAATACGCTGCAATAGCAAATAAAGTGGCATCTTTTGAAGGCCGAGGCTATGATCCTCTTTAGGCGCTTTAGTAAATAGAGCAAGTTTTTATTTTTTGTTTATGATGTCAATAGATGGGACAAACAAATCGTGTGCGTGATGTTAAGCGACACGCCTACTCATAACAGTTGGTGTGCCACTTTGAGCTTCTCTTTTTATTATTTTGCGACTCTCCGCCGAATGTCGAAAGCACATTATAAAGGGCTTCCAGGAAGTCATGGAAATATGTCAATTATTTTGGACTACACAAATGGTCTAAAGAATTTGATCTGTAGTTTTTGCACTTTGGACAAAACCTGGTGCCTAAAAAGGAAACGCCGCCAATGAAATTTTCATGTAAAAACTCCGTAGACTAGGACTTTATTTTAATATTTTTTGGTTTTTTTATCTTTAACAGTTTTGTATAAATATAGAATATAATTACAGGAATTGTAATATAATTCGTCATAACTATATAAAATTCAATGTAAAAATATGACCTTCTTAAAATAATAATAGGTAACAAAAATGGAAGTAAGCTCCTATGCACCTCTTGAAGATGCCTTTTTTATGATAGCAAGTGGGATGGGATGGGACAAACAAGTCATGCATCCGGTGATAAGCGACCCGCCTGTTCACAACAGTTGCAGTGTTACTCAGAGCTATAAATCACAAAGATTTGAGAGACACTGCCACTGCGTCCGTCACCCGAGACATAAGTTGACAGGTGTCATGTCTCCGTAAATTCACCAGCACCCTTGACCTTCAAAACTGGAACACAATAATGCTCACATTACTGCTTGGCGGCAGAAATAGATAAAGTGGCAGTACTTCCCTGGACGAACTCTTTCACGAGTTCATTTTACATTTAACACTCAGAGCTTTAAATCCAAAAGATCTGAGTGGCACTGCCACTGCGCTGGTCATCCTGAGATATAAGTTGACAAGTCAAGCACCCTTATCCTTCAAAATCGGAACACAGTAATGCTGACATTATTGCTTGGCGGCAGAAATAGGTAAGGTGGCAGTACTTCCTTGGATGAACTCCTTCACTGGAGGCTCTACTGCTACTAAACATGGATTTGCGTAAAGTAACGCCTGAGTCAATTAATCATTTATAACAGGTAAACAACTAGAAATGATCAAATAGATTACACATTTATTTTATATTGTATGTTAATAGTAGTCTGAAGCCTAACCAACCATTTGCTTGCAGCGATAATCTTAATTATAATAATTAGAAGGTTCATTTGAAAATATTACTTTGGTAAGTTTCAGAAAGATCTGGATGAATATAGCATTACAAAACATAAGCGAGAAATGTGTTTCTTATTTTTTGTACAATTTTAACTGAATTCAAAAAGGAGGATGTTCTCAATTCGCCAGTACTTTTTTTACGTTGCCCCGATATTTTGTAAACCGATTCCGATGAATTTTTTTTTTTGTTGGAAAGAGGATGCCTATAGTAATGGTTCCATTCAAATTCGATGAAAGTGTTCCACCTCTAAGAGTGGCAAATTGGGGTATGAATCCGGTTTATTGGATTTGACCCATTGTCGTTAACCTATATGAATAAAACTTGGCAAATAGATGTAGTTCCTCAAACTTTAAATTTTTTTTACAAAAATGTTATTATTACTTTTATTTCATTAACTGCCTCCGTGGCAGAACGGTTACCATGCCGGACTGCCACCCAGAGGTCCCAGGTTCGATTCCCAGGCCGGGAGAAATATTTATATGGCCTACATTTACTTCTCTCGTCAGTTTGGGTGAAATTTGTGGTTGTCTATGTATGTGTCCGTGGCACCCGCGACCCAGGGTTTCCCCAGTACGGGGCTATGTTGAGTGTGTGAGTGTGTGCGTTATTATTGTTTTTTATTATAAAATAATAAGTAGTGCTGTCTACAAAACCTTAAGTGTGTAATATGTTAGTCGTTAAAATGACAATGTAAACTTATTATTTCATTCTAAATAACTCTCGTTTCTTAATTTATTCACAATAGAAGATTTCCTTACAACAGCACTTCTACCGAAGCATCGCAATCGGTGAATTGTATTGCTGAAAAGCGTCTCAACTCAAATAACTTGGGACTTGTTGCTTGTCGACTGTAAATAAACAATATCTACGTTTGAAAAGCTAGCAAAGCTGTGTTTGGACCGTGAATTCGTGAAGCTAGTAAACTGTTTTTAGGCACCAATGCCTATGTCGGTGTTAGACTATGTCAAAAATAAATAACAAACCTAAATGTGCTTAGATTATTATTAAGCACATTTAACTCAGCAATCGAGTTAGCATAAATTCAAAAAGTGTAAAAATATCGAATGCTACGACTACTTCCAAATTTTTTGGCCATCCCTGTTTTTATTTTTTATTTTTTTGTTTCTTTATTTGTTTTCACTAAATTCGAGGAGAATAACATAAAGGCTGTTTACATAAAAAAACAGAAAATAACCAAACAAATGAAGTTGGCGTATGTCCACTGTAGGTATCGATTTGCTTTTTTAAATAAACCTTTCGGTTTGTTCGTTTTGTGTTCTAAACAAATCGCGGCGAAAAGTTGATTTAATTAAAAAAAGAAAACAAATATTCACGATTTTAGATCCGTAAAGAAATAGTTTTATTTCCAAAGCATAAAACATTAAACATTGGACCTTTACGGTTATCTATCAATAGTCCGAAATTATATTTTCCAGAAATAACGTTGGTTCGACTTTTCATAACCTCGAAAGTAATTTTCAGAAGAAAATGTTTTGTCTTTTAAACCTAACAACTTAACCTAACCCAACCGAACCTAATCGTGTCTTTGCGATTAACATCCCACATATCCTGAAAGAGTAACGGTTTCGTTATAATTCGGTTTTCGGTGTAATGAAAATTAGAACAAATGTTATTTCGGAAAAAAAAATTGAGTTTGTGATAGGTTATCGACCTTTACATTACCTACACATTTAACGGAACATTAGTTGAAAATCTAATATAAAGCAGTATTTTTTCAAAAGTTAAGAAAACATAAAAGCTTAAATTATTTAAATAATAGTGTGCTAAACGAAAACAAAGGCATATACATAGTCAATAAAGCACTTCACTATTTCCTCTTCAGTAAGATATACAGTAGTTGGTCTATTTGATACCTCTCACGTAAATTGTTGGAAGTCAAAATACCATTTTTTGGTTTTTAACTAAAATATATTATTTTATTATGCATATTATGGGTTTCATATTTAAAAGTAAAAAAATAACTTAGTGTTATGTTTACTTTCAAACATGGAACCTACAATATACTTAACAAAAGGGTATATATCTAAGTTAAAAAGCAAAAAAATGGTATTTTGACTTACAGCAACTTACGTGGGAGGTATCGTAATTTTGTGGATCTCATCATCATCAGCTCATTATACGTACCAACTGCTGGACACGGGTCTCCTCTGGGGCGAACGTTTAGATTATGCTTCACCACGCTGGCCAATACTTTTTTCTATAATATCAAGTGACCGCACGAACAAGTCGTGCGCCTGATCGTAAGCTACACGCCTGTCCATAACAGTTGCAGTGCCATCCAGAGCTTTAAATCGCAAAGATCTGTGGGGCACTGCCACTGGACCAGTCACCCTGAGATATACGTTGACAAGTTCCATGTGCCTGTAATTTCACCAGCACCCTTATCCTTCAAAACCGGAACACAGTAATGCTGACATTACTGCTTGGCGGCAGAAATAAGTAAGGTGGCAGTACTTTCCTGGACGAACTCTTTCACAAGGAGCTCTACTGCTACTAAAATTACGGGTCGGTTCACACAGTTTCCAAAGGTTCTGAACCTTCTTTCGACGTGCAGATTTCACCACAATGTTCTCTGTACTATTGTGGCGTAGAACTCAGTCACGCTGACAGCGTCACTAGTAGCCGCCATTAATTCCTCAAGCGTGTTGTTAGGGCACGCAGGGCACGTTGCGAGATGAGCTATCATTTGAATCGCACGGCACAAACAATCCAGGCCTTGTACTCTCGTTGTACGTCAGACATCCGTCAAATAAGTGACACTCGAACAAACTAAAATACGCATGATGCGAATGAAATTTCATACTTCACATTGTTTTTTTTATTTGGTAGCGTATTACACATTTGACAGTAACTGTTTCGGACGAACGTCATACGGAGATCGGGGCTAAATCCCCAAGTTAGAACCATCTATTTACTTACAAATCGTACTCAGAGAGTAAGAATAGGTGGTATAGAGAGTTCAGACAACTCTGTTGAATTTGGAGTTCCACAAGGAAGTGTCTTAGGACCCACTCTATTCCTTTGTTACATTAATGACTTATGTAACCTAAAAATTGAAAATTGCAATATAATCGCTTATGCTGATGATACCACTTTAACCTTTCATGGCGATACTTGGGACTCTGTTTACCTAATGGCTCAACTAGGTTTTAATCATGTGTGTCACTGGTTGGCTGACAACACCTTGACTCTTAACTGTGATAAGACAAAGTATATTACGTTCTCAATTCGCAATTATGTATCACCTTCCAGCAGACAGCTTAATGTCATTGCTCATTCCTGTTTCTCAGAGCAGTTTCATGAAGACTGCTTGTGTCCATTCATCCAGAAAGCACAACATATTAAATATCTTGGTGTAACTATAGATAGTAACTTGCACTTTTATGAGCATATTAAAGCTTTGACTCAGAAAGTTAGAAAGCTTTCTTTTGTTTTTAAACAACTAAAACATGTGGCAGATGGTAATATAATGAAAATGGTCTATTTCTCGCTTTGTCAATCGCTTCTGATGTACTGTGTATCGGCATGGGGTGGCTTGGCTAAAACATTTATGTTAGAAGTTGAACGGGCGCAAAGGATGATCCTAAAGATTTGTAATTTTAAACCTCGACTATACCCTACGTCAATCTTATACAAAGAATGCGGAGTTCTCACTGTGAGACAATTATTTATTTTGGCTACTGTTGTCAAGCAACATCACCACGTTGTGTACCCCTTAGAACATCTCAACGGTAATATCAGGAGAAGGTACATGGTCTGTAAGCATTTTAAGGGTAAAACCGCATTCATTAAAAAATTCTTTGTGTATCAAGGTGGTAGACTCTACAATAAGTTCAACAAAGTGTGTTATATCTACTCCAAAACAAGAAGCGAGTGTCTTCTTTTATTTTATTTTATGTTGTCATCCCTGTAATTACATATAATTCGATGTGAAATTTGTAATCGGGGGTTGGAGACCAGGAGACTCATAGCACAGGTCTAACCTAGTTTAAGCTCCTGTCTCCCAAAGTTAGCCTATGATTATTAAGTATCTATTCTATGTACATGTTGGGAGAAAATAAACGTTTTTATTATTTATTATTATTTTATTATCTATATCTATGGTTATGTTAGGTTAGAACTGGTTAGAACCAACTGCAAAGTCCTACCTGGACAAACTATCCTTACTCTGATGAACCTGAGCCCGAAACCTATTTAAAGACTTCCAGATGTCTGTTTTAATTGTTTTTCGTCACGGTTAACGAGAGGTAATTGCTATAAAATATTCACAAAATATGTACGTAACTTAGAACATTAGCTATAGGTATGTGCCGTAACAGAGATTCGAAACATGGACCTGTCAATTGAGAAGCAACCTTCCCCCTTTGGTTTACCACCGCTCGTGAAGACACACTATCAATGTTTTTTTAAAATAAGTGAAAACTTACATCAGTAAATATCTAAATATAAATATAACTTTACAACTAAAATTTAAGAACCTATTCACGTCTAAAATGTAAATAAAGAATATAATTTAAACAACAATAAATAAAGGGCGTCTTATATGCGTTATATTAATAAAATATGTGTTTATCTAAGTATTTATGTTGTACATAATAATTGAATGTTATTTATATTGTTTTTTTATTACACAACTTTTGTTTGTTACGCTCGTAAAACGGTTATTATAATTATTGTGTCCTGAATAGAATTAGGTCTGTAGGAAAAAAATTCATTTAGAAATAATAGCAGTATCTTTTATTGCTTTCATTTTCACTTAATGCGTTTTCCTGTGCAACAAATGATTATATAAAGTTCATGATCGCAGAATACAGATAAATAAATTGCTTCACAAAAACGTTGAGGGATTAATAAAAGAAAATAAAATACAAAGTTAATGACGGCCATCTCATCGGTTTTATTTGCAATTAAGAATGAAATTCACACCCTTGGTTATAATAAGGCGAGATCTGCAAAATGACAACTTTTCAGACGACGAATTTACTCGATAACTTTGTAAAATTAAATATATAGATAATTTGTTTCATGTAATTCGTATTATTTTAATGACTTTCGTATGATAAAAGCACTCACGATATTATGTTCACATGTGGCTTTATTACACTATACGACATTAACCAAGGTGAATGCATTTTTGGGGCAATTGCACCTCCAAATAACCTACATGAAATATATTACATTTTTATACCACTGCTCCCTATATAATCGGATAATGGTATAAGAATCACAATATTGCAACTTGCAAGCATTTGCATTGCATTTTAGAAGGCGCAATTTCCCCATGGACTCATTCCCCAGATTTTTGACCCGATGCGATAGAAAATTATATTTTATTTTCTATTTAAATTATATTTTAACAGCCTCTGTGGCTCAACAGTTACCATGCTGTTCTGCCATGCAGGGGTCCCGGGTTTGATTCCCGGTCGGGTGAAATATTTGCATGACTTACATTTATTTCTCTCGTGAGTTTGGGTGTAATTTGTGGTGTTCTATGTGTGTGTCCATGGCACCGGCAAGACAGGGTTTCCCTAGTGCGGGGCTTTGCGAATGTGCGTTAAAAAAATTGTGTTAAATTAAATATTACTAAAGAAACATTCTTAATTATAAATTTACCTAAAGTGAAAGTGTATGTGTAATAAAATATTTTTCTTTATAAGCGATTCACGCACACACACACACACACACACACACACACACACACACATACACACACAGCTGCAGACCAAAGGAAAACTGTAAACAATAACTACCTTTTATATATTATTATAACGCAATTGGCCTCTAACCTGCAGTACAGTCAGCGTCAAAATACACAACGTTAAAATAAGATCCATATTTTGAGCAACTCTGTTATGGGATCACTATGTCAATATTAGTTCACTTCTATGGGTTTTCGCAATTAAATAATCACGTATATTTTGTTTTCTCAAATAAACCAACGTTTCCGGCGTATTAAATGGCCCAAGTATATAAGATTGAGATTAAGTTTGAAAAACACATTAACGTAGGTTCGAAAAAAATAGTATCATTTTTAATTAGTTCAATGTAAAAAAAATATCTACACGTATATTATGAAGTAGAGTTAATTCCTCCATTATACTGAAATGTCTCAAATACATTATGTACATACATCAATTGCACGCATTAACACTTAATAATGGATAAATTTGCATTTAAGAATATTAATCACTAACATTTACTTTAACCCTATTATAATTTTCTATCGGACCAAAAGTTAAGGAATGTGTCTACGGGGAAACATCGGCTTTTGAACACACATAACATTTTAGAAATCGGTTTATAAATGCGGAGTAATTGCGTAACATGCACAGAATTTTGACGTCAGTCAAAACTAGTGGAGTAATGTCACAAAAAAAATAATATCATCTTGATATTCAATAATTATGACTGTGTGAATCTTTGCGACAGCGGTTCTGATAGTAAACGAGGCTTAAGGTACTTTATTGTTTTTTATCCATGCATGGGACTTACCAACCCATATATTATCAGGGTGGTGGGCGCAGTGGCGGTGTCCCCCAGTTTTAGCGATTTAAAGCTCTGAGGGGCACTGCAACTGCTATGGACGCTCACCGGCAGGCGTACGACTTGTTCAACCCGTCACTTAGTATCGTAAAAAAAATCAGACCTAAATCTAATAAGTGTATATTATTTTATTATTATTTTTTAATACAATTGCTCAAAACCGTGGAATTTTTCGTACTACAAATCGTGCCGAAAGTTGGAATTTTCGCACTAGTGCTTTTTACTTTTCCATTTTTTTTATTTACTGTTGTTTCAAGTCTTAAGCATAGAACTAAAGAGGTTGTGTATTTATTTAATATTTATGTGCTTTGTGACTTAAGTCATTCGTCATTAAAACTTATATTTACTTACAAACATCTTATTCGTTTAAATTGCATAGGTGTTTTATAAAACAACTGATGAAAATATTCATATATACTTACAAAAAATGAAAATATTTTGGTATTTTTAAATGTGGGTTACATTTAAAAATACCAAAATATTTTCATAAAGATTGCTGTTTGAGTATTAACAATGACCGGAGGTGAGTATTACGAGAGACCGCTGCGCGCCGCGCCACTAAAATAGTAATTTTAATGTGGCTGAATACTGGCAACAGTTGCCATTGTACTGTGAATTTTTATCAGACAAAGAAATAAAATGAGTTTTTTTTTAAATACTGTTTTATTTTACTTTCAATGTACTTTTTTCGCAAATGTATTAAAAAACATCGTTTGATACACGTGCGAATTTGTCATTTTCACTTGTCTCGAGTCTCGACCCTCGCCTCTGCCTCGGGCCAAGAAACCTCGAGACTCGTGAATATTGACTAACTTTCCGCACTTGTATCAAAAATAACTATTTTCTAACTAACCAACGTTTCGTAACCAACTTTTACAGGTCCCATTGTCAGAGCTGACTACAGTAGATGAGTTTACAAAAGAAATGTTTGAAAAAAATTAGATTAACTAGCTAACCTAACCTAACAATTTTATAAGGAAAGGAAAAGTGACCAAGGAAGTGAAAAGGTGAAATTTCTCAGCCCTAATGAGGATAGAGCATCTTTGTATGAATCTAGAAGCTTTCAACGTTGACAAAACAACTGTTGTAAGCTTTTCTGCCTCGATAGTGTCTAGGTAAAAAAACATTCCTAACCCTCTGAAGCTGTCCGGCAATTACGACTTCTAAGCATTATAAAAATCAATATTGAATTGTTTTTGTTCAAATTTACAAAATAAAAGTGATGTTGAACTTCTGTACTTGAAAGTTGAACTTATTCTATAGCAATGATTATCTCATAGTAAGGTAATCATTGCTATGGAATGAATTAGTCTTGATTATGTTACAAGGAAATAAAAATCTCTCTTGCGAAGTAATTTACCAATGATTATACACAACAAAAGACTGTTATAAGAATCCGCCATTACATTTTTCCCATTATTTATATTACTTCTCTCGTAAGTACCAATTATTCTATAAAGGGTGATTTTTATGACAACGTGTGTGTCACACTGTTTAGACAAAATCTGTGCGCAAGCACAGATGTTGTCTAAATGGGGTAAATATTACACAAACATTTTAAGCCTATCCAATGTCAAATTTTCTCACGATATTTTAGTAGCTTATGAACAGTCATGAAATAGCACTGTTTTCATACGTTTCTCACAAGTGGCATTGACGGCCATAAAGGCGACAAAATTCGACACAAATTTGTGCAACCAGCACGTAGAAAAGTTCGTAACATCTGCCAACTTGGTCTATCGCTCAATTGGTACGAGCACCCCAGTGTAGCAACAGAAGGAATCTTTCTTTGTGTTGTTCAACCTTTGTATCAATAGTAATAGCATTATTTTGTAAAATATTACATACTATGCAAGTTTCATTTCTTTTCATTGCATTAGAGAGTTTATAGACAGGATATAATGAACAAAAAAATTCTCCTGTGTTCAAAGTAATTTTTAATCAACCTATGTAATAAAGGTCTGTAAATAGCTATATAAATTATTAGCTATATTCATAAATAAAGGTAAAATTATAAGTATTTTAAAAAGACCGGTTTCTGAACGAGAGCTGACGTGTTTGTTGTTTTGCTATAGGTGTTCGTAGTAGCGGTAAGTCTAAGAGTTTTTTTTTTGTTTGATTGTAATGGATTACAGCAGTATTAAATGAAAGGGTTACTTTGAATTTTGACACCTATGTTCCTATTTATAAAAAAGAAATCTTTTAAATTAAAAACAAGGTTATTAACATCGATTAAGCCAGTTTCTTGGCCGATAGGTTCAAATTCAAGTCATTTCATTTTTGCAGCAAAATTTACCCCAGATTTGCGTAAGACAAATTCTTTTCTTCAGAGTCATTTTTAGCTTATGTAACTGATTATTTTTGTCTTACCTCGGTTACATTCATTAACTAAAGGTATGATGTATTGAAACATAATTTTGAAGTGATCTGTTTTTTGAACTATATATATATATATAATTTTGTTGATTATCAGGTTTCACCATCACGATATTTAATTTTTTTTGTGAAATAACTCCACTAGTTTGTTACATTTACAAAGATCGAAAAATTAAAAAAAATCCGTGTCAGACGCTATGCCAACTAAGCCACGCAACAAACCCGCGGACCTTTCGAATTTCTCTATGTGTTTGTTGCAGATCTTTGTTTGGTTTTTAACGACATTTTTGTGCCACAAGGTCACAGGCTTTTTTTGCGCCATCTGTGAGATATAGTTCTTCACCCAATTATGATCATTGTTTTGCTTTTTGTGTTACAAATACTATGTGCAATACTGCCCACTAATCACAAAACTACCACTAACTCGTAGTGGTATTTAGTGCAAATTATAGTAATGGGTAACAAAATACTTTTGATCCCTAAAACGAATCCGAAATCTCTGAAATTTTGACATCCACGTTCGTGTAAACAGTAAAAATAATGTTTTTTTTTAACTTTGCTCCAAGTTGTCCCAATTTGTCTCAAGCAAAATTTTCTCCGTATATGCAAAACATTTATTTTGGAAACATCACACCTGAATTTGCTACTTTCAGTCGTGACACAATCATAGTTAACACAATCATTAGGTACTATTGACCTCGGTGGTGCAAAGTTTCAACTGTTGGCGTTGGCTGAGCAGGTCCCGAGTCCCTAAATTGGTACTGGTCTGGGTCTTTTGGGTCCTCAAAGTGAATTGCCTTGTTCTGGTACTCATAGTACAGGGATTTCCCAGGCAGTTGGCGTGGTTGTCTGGTACATTATAATTATGATGATAAAGTTGATCTCTTCTCAGTCTTTTGGCTGGTTTTAACTACAAATCAAATAAATGCAGTAGTATGTCCCTATGTTGAGAGTGTATTGGGATAAGAAACTATTTAGTCCTATTCTGTATGCATGATTCTTTTAAATTTGACATGTATTTAAAGTTACAGCTTCCTGTGAGATGATGTAGGGGTTTTCTTTAAAATGTAATAATTTGAGCTTTGAAGAAGATGATGTAAGATAACACCTGTTGTGGAAAATACAACAGGGAAAACATATGCTTTTTGTTATTTAATCTTTCGCGATAGGCAGGTCATCTGATGTTGCAAATGTCTATGGGCGACGATGACCACTTCCTATCAAGTGGCTCGTCTGCTCGTTTTGACTTTTTTTACATGACAAAAATTATTTAAATGAAATTAAAGTACAACTTTTATTTAAAACAGAGGAGAATGGAGACTTTACCAAAAAGTCCCGTTTTGAATTTCCGACCAGACACTTTGAACGCTGTCCGCAAGACTTTTGACTTAGACGGACCAGGAAGAATGAAAGAAGCTGTCGACATTCTGGATGAATGGGTAAAGAAACAGGAACATTTCGTGAAGAAAAACTTTTGTAAGTCATTATTATATTTTGTCCTATATGCTCTGCATTTTTCTTTCTCTTTACTACGCTCTTATTTAGACTTCCTTTTAGAAGCCCTAGTCTTCGTTTTTAAAGCGACTTAATTATGTATCTGTATCATGAAAGAATTATGTATCTTATTCTTGGCCTTACTGTTCTTCGCTTTCTCAGTAATAAATAATGTAATGTTTTAAGTCGGTCATCGGTTTTCAAGGTCTCGCTATCTCAGAGCTTCTGAGTTCGATCCCCGGCAGGGTCAATGTAGAAAAAATTGTTTCTATATTGTTTCAGCTCTAGGTGTTTATGGTACCGTCGTTGTTCCCGATTTCTATAACACAAGTGCTTTAGTTACTTATATTGGGATCAGAGCAACATATATAATATTGTCTAATATTTATTACTTATTTATTCAAATAGAGTTTGAAACCATTTATTTCCACACACATAATACAGAATAAGAAGAAACAAGATTTTAGAATATA
Organism: Hyposmocoma kahamanoa; assembly: GCF_003589595.1. NCBI lineage: Eukaryota > Metazoa > Arthropoda > Insecta > Lepidoptera > Cosmopterigidae > Hyposmocoma > Hyposmocoma kahamanoa. The sequence continues at coordinate 4,551,470 of NW_020653711.1, forward strand.
TATTTAAAAAGTCAAATGATTTGTGTATGGGAGACAGTCTCAGCATTCACTGAGCGACAGAAGTCACCCAACACTGGTTTTCAGCCTGCCCCCGACTTTAGTAAACATATATTTGTATTATGGCCCTGTTCCGTAAACTTAGAGGACTAAGGTAATCTATTACGGTATTAAACTATTCAAATAAAAAATACAAAAAGGAAAAAAAAAATAAACATCTCAAAACCAACCATTGCATAATAATATAATCTGAATTATTAAAAATTAAAATTAATATTTTATTTGTACCAAACCGAACCAATAATTTTCTGTGTAATTGTACATCTGAATAACTGATTTTAAATTAGTGAATATGTCTATTGCCAAAAAAAAAACAAATCTGTTCTAGGGGTGCTTCTTTCTGTTTGGTCGACATTACCATTTTCAGTTGATGTTTTACTGTGTGTAAGGACTTTCTGTTACGTAATGGTGGTGGGAGATTATTACAAACCTTCGACGCGGCATATTTAAAACAGCCCCTGAACCCTACTATTTTGTGCTTAGGGATTACCAAAAGATTTGCAACTCTACTACGTCTTTCTTGAACGTCTTTAATCCCTATAAGTTTATTGAATAGGTATTTTGGTTTATTTTTTGTTATAATATTGTGTATTAAGCAGGTAAGATGTATCTGAGTCCTGGCATCCATTTTTAATATTTTTTTTTTTCATTGAGCTACGGAGTGACATGTGCTCTCCTAGGGATAAAGTAACAGAATCGAGCGCAGGCATTTTGGACGCGCTGGATAGCTTTTCGTGTTTACTTATATAAACGGGGACCATAGACTGTATCACAGTATGTAAATTGTGACAGTATCAAAGTTTCAACTAACAACTGTCTAACACCTTCTTATAAATACTACCGGGTCCCGTACAACAGTTTTAGTCGGTAAAACGCATTTTTTATTGTGGTATTGACATTATCCAGATAGCGTAGCTCCATTGTCAGGCCTAGGTATTTGCCGTTGGTACTCTTACAATGTCACTATTGCCTATTGTAAGCTTCGGATTGTAGTTAATAATTTTTTTTTGTGTCTTTGTACCGACCTGTGATATTTCGGGATAAATTCCAATAAAAGACGCGGATAGCAACATAGACGTTTAATCGTTCACGGCAAAGTGACTAGCGCCATACATTTTGGTACTACCTACATTTAATTAAATACTACATTCCCTCCACCAATATTTACCCAAATAATAATACTTACAATAATAATAAAAATTACTACTATATTAGTGACATTCAAAATCGTTTAATGAACCCTTGATCTAAGACTCAGGTCTTATAATGTGGTGCTTTATTCCTGGTACTTCTCAATGGGAAACTCCTACGGTGATCATCTGCTGGAGCGTCTAGCACAACGTTCCCCGTTAAGCCATTTGCTGTCTCCACAATCTCCCTCGGACTACCTAATGGCACTTGTTCATCAGACGGTATCATACTATCTCCTCCCTCTTCCATTGGATGCCTTCGTGGCGAGGTGTTAGATGAAGCGATGCTATCGAAAAATGTTTCTGGGGATATCTGTTGGGGATTCAATCCGACGGCCTCGTGCAAATCGCTGACAGGGCTATCTCCTTTCAAAGCGGAGGATGATCTGACATCAACGTACAAGTCGCTCACAGTAGGTATATTGCATTACATTTTCTCTGCCCTCCGTATTGATTACATTGTAAGATCTGTTTAGAGGTAACATTATTATTAACTGAGGAAGCAAACGGCAACGGAGCATGCTGCATGACTGTGTCTCCAACTAGAGAGACTCCAGCATCGGCGGCGTCGCGCCCTTCACGCGCAGCAAGTCGTGCCGAGAGCTTAACGACCGCCCCAGCAACAGTTGTGCTGGTGAGACACCAGTTGTACAATGAACTGAATTTCTGTAGTCAAACAATAACTTACTTAATTTGATGTTAAAAGCTGATTGAGATGGATTTTGCGCAAGTATTGCCTTTATGCCTTTCTTTACAAACTTAACGCCATTTTCCGCCTGTCTATTCGAGTTAGGATGGTAAGGCGCAATAGTGACGTGCTTAATTCCGTTTGACGTGCAAAACTCCGAAAACTCCAGGCATTGTCCGTAACTAGAGTGCTTATAAGTCCAAATCTACTAAACATGTCTGTTTATTTAATTATTACGCTAACTGAGTCTGTGTCTGAGTCATTAAGTAACATTCTAACCACTTGGAATGTGCGTCAATGGCGATTAGAGACTCAAAATGAGTGTCTAATTTCTCAATGAGAGTTGAGTATTCAACGGTATTCAGCGTCTTAGGAAACACCAAATCTCGTGCCACACGATAGGTTTCTTCCACGAATGAAGTGAGAAGTATAAAACGCCTCTTCGTGCCAGCTTTATCGGATGTATCCGTCAATTCATTTGCAAAACACATCGCTTGGAAACGCTCCTTAAAACTACTCCACTCTTGTGCGTTGTGGTCGAATATGAGGTTGCCGCCGAAAACTATGTTACCGTTGTTCGTCATCGCGATCACAATTTAATGTCACTTATTTTAATAATCACATGCGTGATATAGTTTCTCGTCGCCAATTGTGATATTTCGGGATAAATTCCAATAAAAGTCGCGGATAGCAACATAGACGTTTAATCGTTCACGGCAAACTGACTAGCGCCATACATTTTGGTACTACCTACATTTACTTAAATACTACACGACCACTATATATTAGGACTTACTGACATTTAATGTAAGTGAGTTTTGGCGGGCCCATTTGTCGATGGAGTATTTAAAGGATGATTTAATTTGATTGATGGATGTTTTGATTTGGATGGAGGATTTAAGTCTTCATTTATATGTTTGGTAGCTACCTCTGTATGATCCGGATGAAAAAATAAGTAAATTTGCGTGTTATCGGCGTACAGGTGCATTTTACAGTGTTTCATCCGTTGCGGTAAGTCAGCTGTATAGAGTGCATAAAGAATTGGACTTATGATGGATCCCGGTGGCGTGGCTCTACTATTAGACTTCGATTCCAATTTCAATATTTCTCTCTGTTCCGACTCTACTTCAACATACTGTTCACGGCCCGTGAGAAATGAGCGCAATTATTCACAGCTTGAAATTGAAACGCCGTAGTAACATAGCTTTTGTACAGCCAGTTCAAGGTTCATACAGTCGAAAGCTCTTGTATACTGCCCATCCCCTGTCCGAAGATTCCAGCATGTCATCCGTGATATGTGCCAATGCGGTATCTGTACTATGTCCACTTCTAAAGCCTGACTGTATTTCAGGTAGAATATTCTCTCTTTTTACAAATTCCGTCAATTGAGGGCACACTATTCTTTCTAGTACTTTTGAGAGGACTGGCAAAATACTGATGGGTGTCAGATCTTTCCATTCTTCCACTTTTGCACTTTTAGGAATAGGTTTCGAAAACTGTACTTGTTATGAATTTATTAACAATATGTGTTATAACCGACAGTGTGACTGGTAGAGTTATTCGTATCATTTGTATGGAGATTGTATCCTGGCCTGTAGCATTTGTCTCGATGTTCATAATGACCCTTGCTATCTCCTCTTCAGTTGTAGGTAATATATTGAAGACCCTGTCGGAGTGTCGGTGTTGTCTATAAAACTCCACATTGTTTTTATCAGCATCTAAACTTGTTACAGAACTAAGAAAGAAGTCATTAATCCTGTTAGGTTCCAGTAGATGATGGGGAATATTCGGTGAGATGGAAGAGCCAGCAAGGGGAGAGATGTGTTTAATATGTTTCCACATAGCATTGAGATCGTTTTTATTATTATTTACTTAGAACGCGAAATAAGCAAACTTTTCTCTTTCTAAAACGTTGAAGGTTAATGTTTTTAGTTACCTATAATAGTTTTTGTGCTATTCAACTCTAGTCTTACGTGCTCAGTCGAGAGCCTGGTCCCTCAGAAACATCATTAGTTTCATGTCATCAGTCAGCCATGGTAGTGATTTTGTTTTAGTGCAAAAACGCCGCACCGGTGCGTGTAGTTCAAATAGTGACAAAATAATATTGTTAAAAAGTTGAACTTTAACATTCACATCCTGTTCGTCGAATATACAGTTCCAGGGTAGGTAATTTAAATCAGCTACAAACTTGTCGTGGTTTATTCTATGCAGAAGACGTTTGTAATAAACCTTTGGCATTTCTTTTTATTTATTTATGTTAGATTCTGCCACCACCAGGGCGTGATCACTCAGAAGAGGGTTATGGTAAACAGAGACTCTTTTGCATACCTCAAGTGAATCAGTTGCGATCAAATCCAATAGAGTCGCTGAAGTATCTGTGATTCTCGTAGGCTCTTGCACTAATACATGAAATCCACGCTGACTAAAAAATGATGTAACCTCATGTGCCCTTGGCGTATTCTGTAGAAGATCGACATTGAAATCTGTGAGCAGAAAGATATGGTCGCAGTAACCAAATACGCTAATGGATTCGTTCAAAGCCTCTATTGCAGTATGTACCTCTATAGATTCTGGTCTATATGCTGTGCCAATAGCTATGCGTCCTCGGTCGGGTAAAGTAAGTTCTAACCACAGCTGTTGCTGAGTTGAATCCGGATATGTTTTGAATCTTGCTCGTAGTTTCTGTGAACACAGAATCCTACTCCACCTCCTCTGTCCTTTCTCGGCCTGTACTTTAAATGTACTCTGGCACCACCGAAGCATGGCTTTCCTCTCCCTACCTCAACCACGTCTCGTGCAGTACCAGATTATCCAATTGGTGACTGTCTACACTGTTCAATAATTCGTCACGACCGGTATTTAAAGAGCGTATATTTAACAATCCCAGTTTCAAACAGAATTTGCTTTTGTTAACCATTAGACATTATAATTTTATATAAGAATATTTTTAACAGATAGTTTACCGTTGTACATATTTTTGCTTTAAATTGGTTCGGTTTCAATGCTTTCAGAATATAAGTAATATGATAACAATCAAAACGGATATCGCACATATTATGTATCTTTACTTGGCAATAAAAGTAATAAGACTATATACTAGAGTCCCTATTTAACACCAAGATTAAATAGGGACGCTTGTAAATATGGTTAATGTCCATCAGGCTTAGCATTAACAAGGTGTATACCAAAAACCTTGACATAGTCAGAGTCCACTTGGAGACGGTGGCGGGCCTTTCCGTGCTCCTGTCGACCGAAAACTTTACCATCTCGTGTCCACACATACTTCCACTGCAGTTGGTTGGCGAGTTCGCGCGCCTTGTAGAACAGCTGGTGGTTATGCTTAGTTAGGCGTTCGTTTATGTAGAATAGTTTAACGGCTCCAGACACCCCCATGTCATCGGTGCTGAAACGGCGACGGACCCTAACAGCGGCCAGTATCGCGTCCCGTATAGAGCGTCGCGTTAGGCGCACGGCGAGTGGTCGAGGACGAGGCGTACCGCCATCACCCGCAGCGCGCACCGGGCCCACGCGTTCCGTTCTCACAATATCCCTGTCTTCTAGCTCGACGCCCAGTTTTTGAGCGACTGTGAGGACGATGTGTGTGGGATTCTCACTTCCTGTTTCTAGAAAGTTGGCTATCTCTACATCGTTAGCGAGTTGTTCTTGTTCACGATCTAGGAGTTCTATTTTCAATTGGGTTATAGTTTCTTCGAGGTTACTAATTTTACTCGATTCCGGGACCTTACTCTATTGCACTTTACTTACCTTTTTTTCTAAGGTGTCAATTCTGGCCTTCTGGTAAGTTTTGCAACTTTAAAGTATTCGTACTTACGAATACTATCTATAGTTTCCCTGAATTTGCCTATTTCAAGACTTTAATGTTATCCCAAAAGAGTTGAATTTCCCTCGGTGTGGGTGATTCCAAATTAACAACAGGTTGTGTTCTTGTGGTGCCGCCTTCGAATTCGGGTGAAATATTTTTTATAGACTTAGACAGGACTTTCAAAATGTAACCACATTCTATTGTGGGGCATGGCGGTGTTTTACGTTCAGTTTCCCGTGGAATGTCGTTTGATGACGAGGAGTGCACCGGAGTATTCAAATTTCCCACTTTCGGTCGCTTGCACAAGCATTCCGGGCATTTCCATGTATTTTTACGTTCCATCAAGTTAAATAACTTAAGACTTACGTTTGCACATTCCAGGTCGTATATTCGTATATTCCTTTGTATATTTCGCACCGTAGATGCTCTCGTTTTGGTAGAATGTTTTTACACCCTGAGCGTTTTCGCGGAGAAATTTTAGTTGCCATGGTTATCTACAGTTTGTTTTGAATTATATTTTTGTATCTATATAGCGCACTCTATTTCGAATAGTATCATGTAATTTTAAAGGATCGATCGATTGAAATACGTGCGAGCTGGTAGAGGCACTTGAAACTAGATGGCGCCCTTTCCCAATTAGTGCAGCTATTCGACACTAGATGGCACTGTTTATGTGATAAATTGTAGAACATCGTATGTTGTTATTTAAATATGTGAGGTTATAAAAAAGTATTATTTCTCTTCTGTACCTTCGGTATAGGTTCCCTTAGAATTTGAGTCTTTGCTGCCAAGTGGAGTCTTGATATATTCAGTTACATCACCAAAAAAATGCACAGATTCGTTGTTTCGCAGTCGTGATGTTATGGCTGGTTGCTTTTTAAATTACGTTGATTTCACTTACGTAGTATACACAACACAGTATTTATGAAATTGTAGTAAATTATTTGTAGTAACTAATTTAAAAATATATATATAGACGATCTTTGTTTACGGACCGTGGCGCCCTCCTTCCTTTGGTGTGAGTTGACATTTTTGATGAGTTGGCATTCGAACCACAATAAAACAACTTGCTTCTTGATTATAATGAGTATGGCCATTAGTTATTGTTCAACTTTTTTGTTACACATTTTCATTTGAATAAAAATAGATATTTAAAAAAATTCTTTGAAAATTTATTAAAAAATTAATAAGACCATATCGTCGGTGTTCTGTAGAAAGGACGTAATCGAAATTTCGTAGATTTTTAAGCGAATCATGTTTTAGATTTTAAAATATTTTCGTGCTCTTTTAAAATTAAATTTTGGTTTTAATTAAGTTTGAATTTCAAAACAGGACGTAAATATCTTAAAACAATTTTTTTTTAAGAAAAAAGGGGTTTACAGTAGATTTTGCCAAAAACATCTAACCTAAAAAAAACTTCTGCCCTGTATCGTGGCCGGCTCACAGGTTCCTTAAAAATATGTTTTGTTAAAAACAATATTATAAGTCCTTAAAATATTTCTAGGAGGGTATTGAGGTGTTTTTAGGACTTCTAAAATAATGTATAATGTTTTATAGGAGTAAGTTTTTGTCTTTAAATATCTTTTATTTAAGTATGTAACATAAAAAATGTTCAATGTAACGTCTCTTTCGTTTACATAAGACGACAAGGAATTTACTTTTACATTTGTCTGCTTTGTTCTTACAGCTCGAGATTATTTGGAAATAACAATAATATGTAGCAAAGGCTCCATAGAAAGGGCTAAGAAGCGAATAGATAAAATGTGCACATTGAGAACGTTTGTGAAGGGCTTGTTTGGAAACTATGATTTGAAGAACGACTTTAAGCACGTATTCGGTGAAAAGATGTAAGACGATTTGAAGCTTTATTATACATAGATGATTGCACTAGGGACTCACCACATTTATGCATACAGGATTGCCTTGAGCCGGTCAGAAAAACCTAATGTCCAAGCTATAAGAGCGAAAAAAACGTTACGCGTTTTATTTCCTCTCGGACCGCCGACGCGAATCAAAACGACATTTTCCCTGTTATTCTTCTTCTTGAGGTGCCATCTCCTACTGGAGGTCGGCTATCATTAGGGCTATCTGTATTTTAGACCCAGCTGCACAGAACAAGGATCTTGTGCTCAGGTTGAACCATGTCCGGAGATTTTTAAGCCACGAAGTACGCCTTCTTCCAGGTGGTCGCTTTCCCCGTATCTTCCCCTGCATAATTAGTCGGGGTAGGTCGTATTTATCTTTACGCATATATGACCAAAGTACTGTACTTTGCGTTTTTTGACAGTACTTAAGACCTCTAATTTCTTATTCACCATCTGTATACACTCTTTCATTGGACATTCTATCCGTCCACGATATTTTTAAAATTCTTCTGTAGACCACATTCGCTGTTATTACATTGACAAAGATTTTTCTGACCGCCTTAATGGTTCTGTAACTATTAGTGTGGTGATTCTCGAAATGAAATGCATTTCATTTCGAGAGTGTATGCGTTCTATTATTAACCTTAATCAGGGTTTTAAAAGTGTTATTTTCGAATGATTTCAGAACACAGGCCATTCTACCTACTTTAACGAAGGATCACTGCAGAGTATTCATTTTAAGATTCAACAAGGTACCTGATACGAAAGATTTAGTCGACATCTACAGGATTTGGCTTATAGTAAATATTTATTTTTTTATTTAAGACAGTAATAGGTCATAAACAAATTTACCGAGCGTTATAATTCCGAGTACCTAAGTAATAAGTCCTATAATTAAGCTCAGTTTGCGTTCATAAAAACACCCGCACCATTATATTAAATGAGTGTGAAAATATGTGATGAAAGCCATGAAAGTGACATTGAAAGGAAAGTGAATGCAGGGAATCTGGTGAATGGTGCGTTGCATGCCTTCATGGGCAGCCGAAAAGTATCCAAAAAAGCATGACTGGTTGTGCAGATGGGTGCTGGTTCCTACATTTATGTATGATAGTGAATGTTGAGTTTGGTAGAAGAAGCACGAAAGTAGAATTTATGCAGTAGAAATGAGAGCTTTGAAAAGTATGGTTAGATCCGCCGGCCGATCAAGGCGAACTTACTATGACCAAATTAAGGCCATCCTAAAGAAGGGCCAGGTCAAGAGAACCCTTAACTGACGAACGTGTGTGAAAGCACTGATGCGTGTTGATGAGGCGAAAGATGTGTGTCAAAACCGTAACAAGTGGAAGATTGTTGTGTCCGCCTACCCCGATGGGAAAAAGGTATGAAGTATATGAATCTATGTGAAAACTTACAGGAAGTATCGCCATCGTATAACCTCAGTAGTAGTGGTCCTATTTAAGTTTGAAGAAAATATTCCACATATACGAGTAAGGGTGGCAAACTAGGGGATGAATCCGGTATAGCGCACTTTCCAGTAACCGATTTCAATAAAACTTTGCAAATAGATGTAACTCCACGAACTTTTGACGTCGGTTTTTTTACTATTGTGTACTTATTGATTTCTTGAGTTATTAATGTATCTAGAATCAGTGAAACAAAATCTACAGCCCCTTATAAGCAATTTTTTTATATCTTCTTTAGTTTCAGATTTATTGTTAAGCAAAATCAGCATATCTAATTAGCATTTTTCAAACAAACAATAATTACAACTTTTTTATATAAAAAAAAACTTCTACCTCAAAAGCTCGTAGAATTAAATCTATTCGCCAAGTTTCCATCCATAGAGGTGAAATATTTCATACATTTTGTATAGATCGATAAATCCAATATTTCCACCTTTTACAGTGTTTCGAGTATCTCCGAGCACACGACTACGCGAACGGCTATATTACTCTTTGTGACTATAGAGGTTTAAACGTTTTAGAGTTTGTCAGTAACGTTAGTATTACGGAGATGCGTAAAGTAACGACTACAATGGTAGTAAGTATCATTTTATTTTGGTTATTTTTTTTTATTTTAATACCAAGTTACGGACCGAACATGTCGTGCGCCTCATGGTAAGCTACACGCAGTGCGCCCGTCACCGTGAGTCATAAGTTGAGAAGTCCCATGTGCCTATAAGTTTACCAGCACCCTTACCCTTCAAAACCGGAACACGGTAATGCTGACATTACTGCTTGGCAGCAGAAATAGATAAGGTGGCAGTACATCCCAGGACGAACTCTTTCACAAGGAACTCTACTCCTACTTAATGCTACAAATGAGCAAGACTTTACTACCAGCCGGAGAAAGGAGAGATATACTTTTATAAAATAGAGAGAATAATGTGATTAGGTATATTTCAAGTAATGGGACGAAAATGTCGTAAGCCTATTCATTCTTGCCTATCACAATTTCAGTGCCACTTAAAGTTTTCAATCGCAAAGATCTAAGCATCACTGCTTCTGTACCCTGCGCCTTGGTTCACACGGCATTGTCCTGCACATTTTTTAACTTATTCGATTATGAACGGATAAACAGCGGGGTTCATACGATACATTTTCAAGCGTTCAAAAGACGGATAGGCGCAGTATTCACACAGCAATCGCACTGAGAACACGTCTATGATGGATCCACGCTTTGTTGCACTTTTATATTTGCACAGAAGACGCCAACGGCTTTGCCGCCTGAGGAACAGAATGTATATAATGGGTTTAGTTTTGTCCCACAACACGGTCGTTTGTTCCAAAGATATCAATAAATAAATCGTTTTCGTTAGACAGAAGGTTTGCCGGCCATTTTGTATTCATAAAATTATGCGTACCTACCCTCCTTCTAAAATATACTTCAATAGACACCGCTTGTTCGGTAACTATTCGAAAAAAACGTATAACCTCGCGCCGAGTAAAAGAGATGCATTAATACTATGCGCCACTGTACACCGAATACGTTAAGTTCATTCGATTTGCTACACAAGTCCGTTGCGTTCAAACGGACAAACACCGTGTGAACGGTTCTGTATCTAATGTATGAGTCATTATTTATTCGGTAAGATTAATATTACTGTAAAAAACGTGGAATACAATGCCGTGTGAACGGGGGTTGAGACACTCCTAGTCTGCCACTCAGAGGTTCCGGAGTAAAATATTTGTATTGCCTACATTTATTTCTCCCGTGAGTTTGGGTGTAATTTTTAACCGACTTCAAAAAAAGGAGGAGGTTCTCAATTTGACTGTATGTTTTTTTTGTATGTGTGTTACGCGATAACTCCGGGATTTGTGAACCGATTTTGATGATTCTTTCTACTATGGAGGTACCTTTTTTCCAACAGTCCCATTTAATTTTGAAGAAAAGCATCCACCTCTAAGGGTGGTTTTCCATGCATGAAGATTCATGTTTATAAATAGCGCCTAAATTTTATTACAACGAGCAATAATTTTAATGGTTGATTTGGCTGTTCTCTAATTCTAATTTAATATACTTTGAGTAGTGAGAACCGATTTTTATTATCTCCTGTGTCAAGTTCCGTATAGTGGCGAACTAGGGGATGAATCAGGTTTCGCGCACTTTCCTGTAACCGTTTTCAATAAAACTTGGCAAATAGATGTAATTCCACATACTTTTGAGGTCGGTTTTTTTAATACTCTGTACTGAAATTATGTTTTTGATTGTATATATGTGTGTCCATGGCACCCGCGACGCAGGGTTTCTCTAGGCGGGGCTGTGAGGCTGTGTGTTAAAAAAATCCATGTGCTTGTAATTTCATCAGCACCCTTACCCTGTATATCCAAAACGCAGTAATGCTCACATTATAAAAATAATATAAAGAAATAGATATGGAGGCAGTATTTCCACCACTGTCACAAGGACCTCTACTGCTACTAAAACTTTATGACTCTCATGATAATAAGAGATCGTAAAAACTTCTAAATGCAAATTAATTTTAATTCCTTACAATATTAATTCAAATTCAAATTCAAATTCAAAATAATCTTTATTTCATAGGTAAGCATTATTACACTTGAAATCGTCACAATAGTTAAACTCTACCGCTCATTCGTAAGGCAGATTCCCCTGAGAAGAATGAGCAAGAAACTCTAGGGGTTGCTCTTTGTAAATAACATTTACAATATTTTTTTTATTTGAAACATCAGAGATCGAGACTACCTCCATGAGCTAAACGGGTTACTACCACGGATTTTTGTCATCCAAGTACGCAGAAGTTGTATAATAACCTTTAGTATAAATAGGAAATGAAACTATTTTTCCGGATTTAAATCGCGTATATTTGTTTTTTCAAACAAACCGACGTTTCGGGCCCTTTACAGGTCCCATGGTTACGGTTGACTGAGGTGGTACAGTCTTCAACCAGTTATGTCTAATATTAATGCAAACCACCCTATTTTTTCACTATAGTTACAATAGTTATTAATTAAATACCTTATTTTTAATTTTACAAAGAAAACATTCCAATTTACGCTACATTAAGTTTTACAAATTATTTTATTGAATGAATTTTTATTAAGTTTAATTTATTATTAATTATTAATAGAAATTAGAATAAACTAAAACATATTAATTAGTACTGCAGTCTTATGTCTGTTTGGGATTTTTCATTAGAGGAAATACTGGATCCCAAACTGGTGGTACGGAGAAACCATCTTCCCTGTTGAAATTAGGATGTTTTTTAATTTCAATGGCCTCTCGCAGCATCCTGGGTAGATAACGGACTTCTTTTGCAAGGACCTGGGGTTTGTCAAACTTCATTGAATGTGTAGGTTTATCCATGACATGCTCGCAGACTGCAGACTTGTTTACGCGACGGTGTTTGACATCAGCTATATGTTCTTTGACGCGGGTACAAATACTTCGCTTTGTTTGTCCAATATAAGAGAGACCGCACTCACAGTCAAGCTTGTAAACTCCTGCATCCTGTAAGGGGATGTTACATTTCACGGGTCTCAGGAACTGAGAAATCTTCCTCAGGGGCTTGAAATAGGTCTTGATAGATGCACGCCTGAGGACTCTTCCGATCTTGTCTGTAACACCTCTCACGTAAGGTAAGATGGCAGGTCTTCGCTCGACTGTTGGTGGTTTCACACGGGGTCTGCGGTGTTGGCGTGGAATCCTCAACTTATTCGCATGTAGGACTTGCTTTATATGCTGAAGTTCCCCCGCCAGATGATTACTGTCGCAGACACCATATGCTCTCTGAAACAAAGATTTGCCCACGGTAGCTAACTGGCTAGGATGGTGATGGGAATTACCATTGAGGTACCTATCTGTATGGGTTTTCTTTCGAAATACAGTATGGCCTAGGGTGTTATTAGGATTTCTTTTAATTAAAACATCTAAGAAAGCTAAAGTACCACAATTCTCTTGTTCCATAGTAAATTGGACCTTAGTACTAAAAGAATTAAGATGGTCCAAGAAAGAAGGTATGCTATCTTTAGGTAATATTGTGAAAGTATCATCAACGTACCGTTTGAAAATCTTCGGCCTAGCTGGGGCCATGGGTAAAACTCGCTCCTCGAAGTCTTCCATGAAAATATCGGCAACAACGGGAGATACCGGGGAGCCCATCGCTATACCGTCAATTTGTAGGTAGAATTCATTATTCCACAATAGATAGCCTGATGTTAGGCAGTGTTCTAATAATTCTGCATATTCAATGGACATATTATGTTCCCTTAGCTTCCTACGTACAATTTCAATGCAGTCTTTTACTGGTAGGTTGGTAAACAGCGACTGAACATCAAAACTGACCATGGTGTCATCATCAGTTAACCGTAGATCTTTGATTCCACTGAAGTTTTTGTTTCACTATAGTTTTAAGCCTCGTGAAAGGCAAATTTTGTATATCAACCGGAATCTTGTTATAGAAGCGTATACATTGCCCCTTAAATTATTTTTTGATTTTGTGAAGACGACTATCGAGAAAAGCTAGTTTATTTCTATTCCTCGTATTAATGTTATGTCTGTCACTATTTTTCATAAAGAAATTACTATTCCTTTTAACATAAATTACATTTTCATAAATGTACTTCAATCTGCAATCAATGTTGCTAAGCGTAGGCAGAGACATCGATCGCCACTTAGCACAACCTGATAAACCTCTTTTACCTCACTTACATTCGAAATTCTTTCATACAGGCCCTCTTATTTGTCTCACTGCGCATCCTATCCTTTTTTAGAATACTCTCGATTTCATCTGAGAATGTTCTTCGTTGTCATTCTCATTCAACGATGCCTTCTACGTTAGCTCTATATTTTGTTTTGTTAATTTACATTTATTCATCCGCTCCATGTGCCCAAGCTACTCCTAGTCACTACATCCTCTTTCAAAATACATTGTTCACGGGTCACAGTATTTCTCAGTCTGTCACATAACCGCACATTACTTATTTGTCTGACGGATCTCATTTCAACTGCATTCACTTTGCTCTCATGCTTCCTCTATCATACCCAACATTACTTCCATACGTTAGCGTTGGAATCAACAAAGCATTATGTACCGCCATTTGGTTGTTGTTTATTACGTAATCTAATTTTTCAGGACGGTTATGGATGGAGATTGAGAGGTGTATATTACCTATCCTCATCGAAATTTATAGACACTGGAATCTCTGTTTTTAAGCAAGTTCTCAGTGCAAAGCTAGGTGATAGAATACACGCGATAAACACACTTGAAAAGTTCTACGAGCATGTTCCTAAGGAAATCATGCCCAAAGACTATGGCGGCAATGAAAAGAGTCTGGCTGAGTTACATGGTAAGACAATATTTTAGTTAAATTATCAGACTCATTTAATATAATGGTTTGACCTACCTGCCTCTCAAGCAGAGGCCGCATTGGGGCCCGCACCTCTGAGTTTCTCGGAATTTATATGCGAAATTTAGTTTGAAATTTACTATGAGCTTTGCGGTCCACGAAAATATCATGATGTAACCTGCACGTCGAAGAAGGTTCATAACCCTCGGAAAACGTGTAAAGTCTCCAACCTGCGCTAGGCCACCGTGGCGGACTATAGCATAAACCCTCGCATACAAGGAGACTGTGCCCAGCAGAGGAACGTCCAAATAGGTTGTTGATGACGACGATCAGACTCAATCAAAGGATAATGTAAATTTTATTTCTGTGTTTCAGATGACTGTTTAGAAGAAATGAGTTCAGAAGAGTTCACGAAATACAGAAAAGAAATGAACGAAGCCTGTACTGATGAATCTCTTCGACCAGTGGATACTTTCAACAGTGAGCACATGGGCATGCCCGGTACATTCCGAACTTTGAGTTTAGACTGATACTTCAATCCTTACAAAGGGACTAAAACCCACACAAAGGGTTTTTTGATTTTTTGTTTTTTTGTTTGCTGTACAATGGTAACGGGTGGTGAAGAAATAGCAAAGAGAAACAAAAAAATTACAGGAGAATAAAGGTACAATGCACAAAGCTACTAAAGTTAAAATAACCAAACACAAATTTGTTTGTCACTCATTCAGGAAGATATCCAAAGATATTTTGACTATCCAAAACGCCGAAGACCAGATAGTCGAGAAACATGTTCAAAAAGTTGGTTTAAAAGGTGTGGTCTTTGAAAGGTCTTGTGACAAATTCGATATTGACACAGAGTATGCCAACCTCCAAGAGATGATAGATGATGATGATATAAGAGATGTATCTCTCTCTATCCAGATGTAAAAATATACATCACTATAATTGCCCTTTTCTGTAAATTTTGGTGGTAAAAATGGCGGCAGAAATCATGTACAAGTTAATCTCTGAGGAGTTTCGCACTATCTGCTCTAAGAATACGAAAACTACAAGAAGATTTTTCTTATTAATTTAGATATAGAAGGCTAACCCGTACCAGTATTATTTTTAATTACGTGGCTTGAAAATTGGTCTGACAATACAAATTGGTACATTCGTCATCGGTCATCATTTTATTTATAAGAAACTAGATTATGATTGTAATGAATCCACAACTATAATAAATAAATGCATAAATTACACAACGGTAATATAACCTTTAACAACAGGTATTTATTAAGCTTATTGAAATATAATATAAACAGTGTAAATATAATATAATATAGTATTTGAAAGTTTGTAAGTAGATAATTTCCTGAAGGGCCTTACCCTGGGGTATCGTACCCAGAAGGCTGGCAATATTTCCCCTTTGAATAGCTAAACTTATTTTTTGGCGGAAATAACTACCTTACCTTGTGGTTACTGGAGACTTCTACGAGGCGATCTGACAGTTCGTTCGCTAGAAGTTTTGCCTGTGGACCTCGGGTACCCAGGATTTAAACCGCAAAAGGCACAAAACTGTAGCACTGAGCAAGTTGGCGAATTTGAACCTTTTGCTGTTCTCAGCCGCGTTGGCGATAGAGTCTGTGCCACTCATGCTTGCAAGGATATGGGAGGGGGCTACAGTTTCCACGCACTACAGTGTCTCTGTGAGGCTCCACATACTTATTATTATCCTTATTACGTTTAAATATTCGCCGATTTTTTCTTGATGTAGTGTAGGTATATTCTAAACAACATAAACGGTAATGTTGAATGCCGCGGCCTATAGGGTGATATTTCGTTTAATGTACAGTGGATGTCTTATGAAACCTGAGTCTTCAGTCGACCTCTTGGTTCTGAGAGCCTTCATGGGTATTCACCAGAAAAGAAAATTGCAGCTTTTGGTTGAAATTTATATTTAATGTAATAAAAGATGAAATTGACTCAAAACGTTTCCGTAAAACGTCCTTCGCTAATGATACCGTAAGGAAGTCATACGAAAATTAATTTTACGTCTTACAGGTTATATACTATAGGTTAAGTTTGTTAAACAACTTTTTTCACACTGATCTACTCCGAACCAAATAGATGAGTAGGGGTCAGTTACCTTAGAGTATCGACTGTATCTATGCGTTCTATGACACTATCACCCTGTCACTGTTCCTTTG
This sequence comes from Hyposmocoma kahamanoa, assembly GCF_003589595.1. Lineage (NCBI taxonomy): Eukaryota > Metazoa > Arthropoda > Insecta > Lepidoptera > Cosmopterigidae > Hyposmocoma > Hyposmocoma kahamanoa. Next base: position 4,568,091 of record NW_020653711.1, read on the forward strand.
GCGAGGTCTAAGCAACAGACAAAATTTTTTTCTCTTTAAAAAAGATTAATCCAAGCAAGAGCTTGGATAGTTCGCTGAGCCATCATGATCTCGTTATTGACATATGTTGTGATATTGATGTGCTAAAGTGCAGACTTACAGACATTTTGCTTAATTTTATTGAGTAATTTATGACTGTTGACACAGGTGCGTGTTACTAACACATGTTTATTGTTAATTTTGTTTAATGATAATGTTTGATTTATTTTGTCTAAAACTATAGTTGAAAATCTGTTACTATTCCTGTTTTTATTAAGTCTTGGAAGCTGTTGGTTTTCAATTAATAAATAAATAAAAATAGCAAGTAACACGAAGACATTTAGATATT
>NW_020653711.1:4568467-4608692 GCF_003589595.1 Hyposmocoma kahamanoa
TAAAACTAATCAATAGATTAAATGAAACTTTAATTAATCTAAAAACTTTTTGAATTAAAGTTAACGGAATTTACAAGAACGCAAAATCAACCTCGAACCAGTCGATAAACCTGTTTTAGTAGGAAAGTAAAACAAATGAATGAAAAAAATTACAGAAGACTAATTTTTTTATTTTCAAATTATACCTAAAATATATATTTGGTGTATATTTGGTGGCCTGCTGACAACGACTGATAAAAGTCTGAAATTTCACTTCACTGGCACCAGCCTTTATGGCTTTACGGACACCTATAAGGGGATAAGGACATCACATGAAGCGGATCTAATTCTCTTGTCCGTCTATTCCCAGTAGATTCATGTACGCAGTTCCACGTGGAACAATTGTAACCTTAATATATCAAATTAATTCCCATTAGTTCCATGTAATTTTTACCGTCTTCAAAAGGAGGAGGTTCTCAATTCGACTGTATGATTTTTTTGTACTTTTTTGTTGGTAAGGGGGTACTTCCATAGTGGTCTCATTTCATTTTGAAAAAAATCATCCACCTCTAAGGGTGGCTGTTCACGCATGAAGATTCATTTTTACAAATAGCGCCTAAATTTTACTTAAGGAGCAAATATTTTAATGGTTGATTTTGCTATATCTCCAATTCAAGGCGTTTTTCTCTCAATATACTTTGAGTAGTGAGAACCGATTTTTATTATCTCCAGTGTCAAGTCCTGTATAGTGGCGAATTAGGGGATATTCCAATAAAACTTAGCAAATAGACGTAATTCCACGTACTTTTGAGGTCGGTTTTTTTAGTACTCTGTACTGAGATTTACACGTGACTTTTCTTCCTCATTAGATCTTTATAAGTTCATTAACTCCATTTCCAAAATAGACAAACATTTAAAGGGTCTATAAATGCAGAATATGCGATGACAAACCAATGTTTTATTTTTATTCATATAAAAATATTATCAAATCCCGTGCAGAAATTGAAACCTAGAATTGTCCGTGCTTTTGAAACTAACAAGAAATTTGATAGTTTATTAACAAAAAAAAATGCAATAATGAAGGCAGTTTTTAACAAGATAAATTTAATTCTAGATGGACGGTAGACCTGGTAGGGGCGGCGGGTAACCGATGGATGCACGTCGCGTCCGATCGGCTGGTCTGGAAATCTTTGGGGGAGGCCTATGTTCAGCAGTGGACGTCTTCCGGCTGATATGATGATGATGAAGTATAATTCTCGGCTCTTGCCCACAAAGGTCATAGTAGGTCGTCATAGTAGTTCTATTTTATTTAAGGTTACAGTTTTATTATGCCTAAGTACGTTTTATTAATATATGTAACAAAATTGTTTACTCATGATTGGTAATGCTGTATGTACATGTTTAGGTTTACATTCTCGACTAGAACTAGCAATAATGTTTAAGCTTTTGTTAAGGAGTGAATGTAAAATGTTTTGTACATCTAATAAATAAATAAACAATGAGTTCTTAGGCTTTCGCGATTGTTGCACATAGGAAATGAAAGTATTTTTCTGGATTTAAATCGCGTCCCTTTACAGGTCGTATGGTCACGATTGACTATGACTGTGGGACCTGTAAACGGCCAGAAACGTTGGTTTGTTTGAAAAAACAAATATACGCGATTAAAATGCGGAAAAATAGTTTCATTTCCTAAATAAATAAATAAGTTAGAATGTAAAAAAAAGTGCTTTTATGATACCAAGTCGCAGATTAACAAATCATGCGCCTGGTGATAGGTAAGCGATACGCCTGTCCACAGTAGTTACAGTTCCACTTAGAACTTTAAATCGTAAACATCTGAGAGGCACTGCGACATAAGTGGACAAGTCACGTGTGCCTATAATTTCACTAGCACTCTTTATTTCATTAACACTACTTTTAAAACTGCAACGCAGTAGTACTCACACTACCGCTTGGTAGCAGAAATTGGTAAGCTGGCAGTACTTTCTTGGACGAACTTTTTCACAAGGAACTCTACTGCTACTTAATGCTACAAATGAGCAACACTTTACTACCACGCCTCGTTAACAAAAAAAATGAGCCGGAGAAAGGAGCGATATACTTTTATAATAGAGAGAATAATGTGATTAGGTATATTTCAAGTAATGGGACGAAAATGTCGTAAGCCTATTCATTCTTGCCTATCACAATTTCAGTGCCACTTAAAGTTTTCAATCGCAAAGATCTAAGCATCACTTAATACTTAATTAATTTTTGTACAATTAAGGAATTTTATATGGAACTGGAATTAACTATTTTGTCTTTATCTCAAAACAGACTTAGCCTGTTCACGAAAGAATACACAATGTTAGAATGAAAGGAATTCACATGATAATACCGTCAATAATGATGTAGTAGTAAAAAAAAAATTTTAACAAAAGAAAAGACGTCCTCAAAAGTTTGCTTCTCAGTTTTCGCTGAGTTTTATTTCCATTTGATTGCATCTATCTAAATTGGTTAACGGAAAGCGTGTAAGATTTAATAAACCGGATTCATCCCTTAATTTGCCACCCTTAGAGGTGGAATATTTTTTTCAAATTTGAATGAGACTACTACCAAGGTACCCCTATCTAACAGAAAAAGAATCATCGAAATCAGTTCACCAAAGTCGGAGTAATCGTGTAAGGCGCGACTCACACTGGCGCAGAGTCGAAGCATTGCGTCGGGTCCTGTTTGTCAACGACAATGCCTGGCGACGCGTGTCGACGCATTAGTGCGTCCAGATCACAGTGTGGTCGCCGTCTGACGCCTCACTGCGCTCAACAAACTATATATTTGAATAACACAAATTTATACTTTATTGATGGGGAAAATAGTGATGATTATGTTATAGGCGAAAAACATGACGCGTCGTGACACTTCGACTCTGCGCCAGTGTGAGTTGAGCCCTACATACACACACAGAAAACAGACGAATTGAGAACCTCCTCCGTTTTGAAGTCAGTTAAAAAATTAAAAACACCGATAGCTGGCAAATGGAAGCCGAGTGTAAATAATTAAGATGAGTCATTGTATAATGCATCTGTAGGACTAGCATGACACGACTTGCGCGAGAGCGACGTAAAGCGAAATCTCTATGCCAGAATAGCAGTATCTCGCGCTTTATGTCGCTCTCGCGCTAGCCGCGCACTGTCATGCTAACCCTAACGAAAATTTGTGCATGTTGAATTTTATGGCCACAATGTTTTTAGATGTTTTTCATCTTATGAAAAACACAAATTATTTTTAAATCGCTGACAGAAGACCAAAACAATATCGTTTTAAAATTAAAGAATAGAGGTAAAACAGCAAAATGAGAGAAAAATTTGCGTGAGTATTAAAATTAAAGAGTCAATTATGAATCGAATTACAGTAATTACCAGAGACTCCAATTCTATTATTATTTTAATAGTGATAAATCTATGATATTCATTTATTAGTCTATTGTTCATTCTCATTGTTTTCTGGTTGACGTTGATTTCCCACGTATGTTTATATAAGGCAAAATCACGTACTTATAATTGTTTACTTTGTTTATTAAACGTTTTTCTTCTGGTTTTGTCTAGTTTTCCTTGCTTACTAGCAATCGATCTACTTTCCGATCCCTTTTAAGTAGGTAGTAATCGTAAGCTCAGATTTAAAAAAATCCAGAAGGACGTCTTAATGCAATGAAGGAACTACAATTAGCATAGTATCTGAGATTCTTGAGGTAAATTAACCAGTAAAGCATATAAAAATATCATTACTTTTCTTTGTGCTGTAGTGCTTATATTGATAGATAGATAAAACGTTTATTTGGATCTACGGACACACATACATACCAGAAAAATATATATTATAATAAAAAGCAAACAGAAACCAGCAGAGTCGTAGCTCTGACGAACACCCAGTTATGTGTGTGTGCTGTAGCAGTGCAAAAAGGCTATAAGCTCAGCGTCGGTGTTCACTCAGGAGCAAACCGCTAATTTTCAGCTATAACCTAGAGGATGCCGCGGATACGGTAACCAGCCAGCTGACGCCATTATCATGTTGTATAAATTAAACAAATAATAATTTCGAAACTAAATAAATACGGAAGATAATTATAAATACAACAAATGATATTTTTTTAGATTTGATTTAACAATGTTAATAATATAACTAAATTATAAATTGAAATTTTAAGTGGTTATTATCTAAAAGTCAATTTAATTATATATAGGTAAATCCTGTTGTTCCTTCGATTCCTGTTGATGATTCGATACAAAATATTAAAAGTAGTCGTCATGCTGAATTGCATGGGGATATGTATATAAGTTACTCCGTAAGTAAGTAAGTAAGTTAAGTCGCCCCGGGTGCACCAAACTTACTGGGAATACGATTCGTACATCATTTCGGGGAGGTTCCTCACGTGCACCCCATATAATAATATGATAGTTACAGATTAGTAGCTGTAGAGCTCCTTGTGAAAGAGTTCCTTACTACCACCTTACCTATTTCTGCCGCCAAGCGGAAACGTGAGCATTGCTGCGTTGCAGTGATGGTGAAATTACAGGCACATGGGACTTGTCAACTTATGTCAATGGGTGACGGGCGCAATGGCGGTGCCCCTCAGATCTTTGTGATACTGAGTGACACTGCAACTGTTCTGGATAGGCGTGTAGCTTAACAATAGGCACACAACTTGTTACATGATGTTAAGCAAAAAACCTCGCGTTGAGTATATGATTAAAAAACCATACCTGTCAGCGACAAACCATTTCCACCAGTGACATGCGAAGTAGCTAGGCGGTGTGCAAGGAAACTATCCACCAATAAATTTACTTCATTTTCCTGATATTTAGATATCAGGAAAATGAAAAAATGAGATATGAATACCAAAGTTACTGGAAATTCTACTTTTTCAATTATTTTCAATTTTTTTTTAAATATAACGCACACACACTCAACGTAGCCCTGCACTAGGGAAACCCTGTGTCGCGGGTGCCATGGACACACACATAGACAACCACAAATTACACCCAAAGTCACGAGAGAAATAATTGTATGCCATACAACTATTTCTCCCGGCCCGGGAATCGAACCTGGGACCTCTGCGTGGCAGTCCGGCATGGTAACCGTTCGGCCACGGAGGCAGTTATTCAAAGTTTAGTTTACTATATGTCGCATTTATTCACTTAACACTCACTTAAGGAATAATAATATTGGGAAATTATACCTAATTCATTATTGTATGGTGTGAATTAATCAAAAAGCCTTTGCACCAATATTCCACAATCACGAGATCAAATAGAAACGATAACATTTTATAAATTAGGCGAAATATTTAGTTAAAGATTGAGGTGTCAGATATGCCATCTCTGTTTTAGAATTTAAAAAGGGGTAACACGTAACTTAACATAGTCCTACAGAACTGTATATAATATATACAGTATTGTATTGTAGTACTTTATTTTATACTTGATTACGGATCGAAACGAGTCTCAACTCAGCAAAACGTTGCAAACTGACACTCACTATGGTTAAAAATACTTAAATTATACAATTACTACTAACTATTCAACAAAAATTTGTGAAATTTTAGTTTTATGTATACCTAATTGCAGTTGTTGCAATACGTCTGATAAGCTAAGCTGTTTAATATGTGTGGAATAAGTTTATTTAAGGTCCTATTTCCATAGGGTAACCGGGATAGATGCCGCAGTGGGATAGGTGCCTCGTTTTCAAAAAATCTGACTTCCCCAAATCGCAAATAAAATAATTAGTTTAATTAAGGATTATAGACACCACTCATCAAAGTTCCTGCAGGGCTTCGTGTGGAATAGACGCGTTTGGCTTGTGCATGCGTTTATCTCCGCGACGAACACGATAAACAGTTCAAAATTTCAGACGCAAGTATTTACTGTCGCATAACTTAGTAAGTTATAATAAATTCCGTTTTATTTTTATTATAACTATACAGTACCGAATAAACCAGTGTATACTGGTTCATTAACTGCGCACCTAGGTGTCAATAATCGTTCTTTTATATATAGCTTAGTTATATAATAAAAGGGCATCTATCCATATCGAATAGGATAGTCGCCTAGATTTTTCGCGGTGTAGGTGCCCGGGGCAAAGGACTAGACAAGAAAGTTAGAAAAAGAAAATAAAAAATACATTATTTTAGTAAAAAAAAATATATAAATGATAATAGTTTAAAAGCAAGTAAAAGTACCAAAAAAGTCAAATTATTCACAGTTCAAACAGCGAACATTTTGGTAAAGAATGTTTTGATAGCTACAAAAATACGAAGTGAAGTAGGTAGTAACTTTAAATATGTATATTTTTATTATTAAGGATGTAATATGTATTATACAATATACTAAAGATTACAAATAAAACATTTTATTATGAATTTTACTATTTTATTCTTATAGATATGTATCTTCATAGGTATATATAGGCATCTATCTTCAAGAAAATAGGTTTGCAAAAAGTCAATTTCTTCAAAATCATTAAATGTTGGTCAATAAAATCAAGTATTAAGGTGATGTAAAACATTACTACTAGTAGTTATATCCATAGGAATTATTCATGGTAAACTAATAATTTTTAAATTAGGAGGCCCCTTAAAAAAGTGGGGCATCTATCACGGTTTTACCCTAGTCACTCTTGGGATTACAAATTTACCAGAGGTCATCGACATTGTATTACAGTTGTTGGATAGATCACTTACCAAGTAATTAGTAATTAACATTTTTATATGATAACAAGGAATGAGTTACTATCGTGATATTCATATATTTTTTTGTGAAATAACTCTACTAATTCGTTATAATTATTAATACAAAGGTAGAACACAAAGAAAAATTCAGGACTTCTATCTACGTCAACTTATGTCTCAGAGCGACTGGCGAATGTCAGTGTCCCTTAGTAAGGCTAGCACTATAGGGCGCGACTTGCGCGAGAGCAACGTACGGGATATTGCTATTAATTATCTAGGGGAGTATACCAGTATCTCGTGCTTTATGTCGCTCTCGCGCAAATCACGCGTTATCATGCTAGCTCTATAGATCTTTGCATTTGTAGCTCTTGAGTGACACTGTTATGGACAGGCGTGTCGCTTATCACCAGGTGCACTACACGTGACAACACGTTACTTGGTGTTATAAAAAATATGATTTCATACAGCAGATTAGATAGTATAAATATGACTGTGAACGAGCAGTAGCTTAAAATATGACGTTTTCAAGTGTAAACATTTTACCTATGGAATAAAAGATTATTTGACCTCGACTATATAATATTTATAACTAATAATTTTCATCATTTTCAATATTTTGAATATCTCCGAGTACACTGCGCGAACGGTTATATCACATTCAGTGACTTTGGAAATTTAAACATGTTAGAATTTGCCAGTAAGATAAATCTGTCGGAACTGCGTTATAATAATGACAACAATAATAGTAAGTATTGATAATCTCAGTTTATTAAAAATACTTTTTGGCTCTTTATTGCCACCTCTTTCAAACAAAACAGGGAGATGCGATTAATAATATTTTATGGCCCCTCTCAACATCAACAAATCGGGAAAGGAAATGAGAAGCAAATGGCAACTACGTGCAATTGGCTATCAATGTTGTTATTTATAATAAAATCATTTTTGCAGGATGGCTACGGATTGAGATTGAAAGGAATTTACTTGTTCTCCCCATCGACGCTTACAGAGGCGTTGATCTCCCTATTTAAGCAAGTCCTCAGTGCAAAGCTAGGCAATCGAATATACGTAACAAAAACTGTAGAGGCGTTCTACGAGCATGTTCCCAAGAAAATTTTGCCGAAAGATGAAGGTGGTAATGAGAAGAGTTTAGCCGAGTTACACGGTAAGACAATTTTAATTAAACTCTGGTACCAGACGCTTATAAGAGTTATGTTTAATGATTTTATTTTTGAGTTTCAGGTGATTGGATAGAAGAATGAAGTTCAGAAGAGTTTACGAAATACAGAAAAGAAATGAACGAAGCTTGCACCAATGAAAATTTTCGACCAGTGGATACTTTCAACGATCAGTACATGGGGCTTGCCGGATACATTCCGAACTTTGAGTTTAGATTGATACTTCAAACCTTAATTAACTTCACTTAACCATAAATGGTGTTAATGCTAATTACTTCAAACCGCAAACGTAAATAAATCTATAACTCACAATGTAATTGATATATTTTTGTTTAATTTTAAATGTATCTGAAATTACTTACCTTTCGCTGAACAGTTCTGGTCAATTAAAATATATGATGAAATATGATAAAATATATTTTATCCTACTATATTGATGTTGCCCACTACAAATTAAAATTTGACTAAGTGCCATCAGGTTCTAATACCCTTTTAATATTAGTTGGTTTTTGAAATGAAGCAACTACATGCAATTCTAAGTGGAATATATTTATTATGCTGCCAGTCATATTATATAATAATAATATGTTCGAATGTCAAATTTGAGCAGCACGAGTGATTAATAAATTCTATATTTTATTTTTTATTAATTGACTTTAATTTTTTATTGAATAATATGTTATAGTTGAACAAACCAGGCGATGCAAAACTGCTCTACTTAGAGAAAGAGTAGTTGTAATGGCTTCGAAGGTCTATAACAAACTTCTAATTGAAATAAGATATTGCTATAATGCTACAGAGTTTAAGGTTAATGATATATATTTACCGCAATGAAATGCCATTTTTCAATTTTCTACAATATACTTACACTAAATATTTACTACACAAATAATACAAATATTCACTTTAATTGTACCAAAAATTACATCTGTTTTATTTACATTCATGAGTGTACTGTATAGTGTATACTTCATCCATGCCTACGTTTATTTTGTGCTGGTGATCAGTGAATGGCGCTCGCATGCAGTTGTGACTATATACTTACCCTCCTTGCTCTTGTGACTTTATTTTAATTTTTAATATTAATGCATCTTATCCTGCTTATAAAATTTTCTTTCAATATTTTTGTTCTTTATTGGTACTGAAGTTGCCTGTTTTTTGTGGTTTATAAAAATTAGAACTGTACTGGATTATGTAAAAAATTTATGAATGTACCAAAATTGAATGTAAACCACTTCTCTTTGTGTTCTACTATTAATATTTTATAAGCTTATTGGGTTATTGTAATAGATTAAGTTATTGTCAATTTTAGACAATACACTTGACTGACGTAACACCTAGCTCCCCATAGTACAGAGGATCCTGGTTTGGGAGTTAGGCACATCTCTGTACCTATTTTCGTGTGTTTTGCAATTAATATATTATTATTAATATTACACATTTCACTTAAAATAATTCACATTGTATATTATTTATATATTATTTTAATATTAGACATTATGTTTATTTTGATATTGTGACTGATGTTATTATATTGGACGGCAAGAATACAGTAAACAAATTATTGCGTGAGAGTGTATATAAAAAAAAGGCAAACATTGTATGCTGCAAGGTGAATCACAGTAATTCTATGTGAATTTTTTGTAACACCTTTTGTAACCTGTGTATCACAAAGAAATAAATGAATTTGAATTCGAAAATTTTGAAAATAGTAAACTGATCCTTTAGTTGACGATTGTGTTGTTTCGTTATTAAAAATATGATATATTATTTAGTTCTTTGACACACATATTATACATACAGATAAAAAAGTGGAGGACGACAAATCAATTTTGGTCAATGAAAACACGTATATGTCTACGTAATGTTCTATTACCGTTTTCCCACTATATTAAACCACCACAAAAATGCCCACTAAAGTTACCCACTACAACTATATAATAATAAATATTTATTTTCATTTAACAGTTATGTAGAGAAATACAAAATAGTAAGTTATAATATAAGGCTTAGGAAAAAATTGTACCTTGCAATTTATGTAAGGTCTAAGCATACAGCTCCTTACTTACCCCACAGATAACATAAGTTAGAGCCAATGAACGTTGGTGAATAATAAGTAAGAAGTACCTACCAAAAAGTACAAGGTTAAATCTGTTTACAGGAGTCCGGTACACGTCGACGCCGGAAAGCGATATTGTCGTATCTCGAAAAATAGGACTTTACACCAGAGCCGAAAAACTATTTCAAAAAATTATTTCTCTTTAATTTGAATTAGTAGAAAGTCAATTTTTATGGATGATGTATATAATAATACTTTACAAGTACCACTAGCGGGGCAATGCCTTTATTTTTTTCCATCATCTAAAGTCAATGCCTACACGTCGCTCAGAGGGTAGAATTGAAGCATCGGGAACAACAAGGCTGTTCGGCATCCGGAGCCTGTTTTGATGTTATTGCATCAAAACACGTAAAACACTATCAGTGTCTTCTGACGACAACCCATTTCGATCTCCCTTCTAGATGGCGTAAGTTTCATTCATTTAGAAGGTGGCGCTCCGCCCTTGTTGCAAGGATTATAAATGTGCGTGTAAATTTCGGACACATTACCACCTGCAGTTTGTAAAATCTTATTTTAATGTAAAAAAATGGCTGAAACGATCGACTTCATCCTCAACATGGAGTGTCTAGGAGGCCAGTCAGACCTGCTGATTTTGTCGATTCATTTCAATCCAGCAATGTAATGAATTATATAAAAATACGTTTTGAGTTTTATTCAATGGAACTTTTGAATAAGACTGATTCACAATTTAATCCTTAAAAACCATTGATAAAACAAACGCCCAATTAATTTATCGGTTTGGTGCAACAAGGGTGGATAACACAAGGGAAAAATTGTTAAAAAAATATGTTCTAATGTTTCTAATTGTTTTAAAATAACAATAACAACCATTGACTTACAATTATATGGACGTCGGGTCCGCGCTAAAAAGTGTCCGCAATTGTAAGGCGCTAAAATCGTATACAGAGCGCCAAACTCCGCTTTAGTCTTCATTTGTCCGACTGACAGCGCGATACTGCGATGACATTACAATTTAAATTTCGAATAGGTTGACTTGGGACATTTTTTTCGTGATTTTTGTATTAGACCCGTCGTCCATTTATTTGTAAGTCAATGATAACAACTGAATCTTTAGCTAAAACATAGGACAAATAAATAATAAAGTATTTATAATTTATAGTATGACTCTTATGGGTATAACCCTTGGTAGTACTTACACATTGACATTTTTATGCCAGCGGATTAGCACCTCGCAAGTTTTTTTTTATAATATCAAGGGACAGGACGAACAAGTCGTGCGCTTAATGGTAAACTAAACGCCTGTCCATAACAGTTGCAGTGCCACTCAGCTCTTTAAATCACAATGATCTGAGGCGCACTGCTACTGCGCCTGTCACCCTGAGACATAAATTGACAAGTCCTATGTGCCTGTAATTTCACCAGAATCCTTACCCTTCAAAACCGGAACACAGTAATGCCGACATTACTGCTTGGCGGCAGAAATAGAAAAGTTTGCACATAATTGTAACGTTACGTGATGTATATACATATAACAAAATTATATTTGAAACAGAAAAATATTGAAGAGATAGATTTCTCACAGATGGCGCTACTGCAAAAAAGTCGTTATAAAGCCAAACAGAGATCTGCAACAAGCACATAGACAAATTTGTAAGGTCCGCTGGTCCGTTCCGTGGTTGAGTTGGCATAGCGTCTGACACGGTTTGCTAGAAGATCTTGGTTCGGATTCAGCTGGATCGAAGGAATTTTTTTCTAAGTGTTCGATCTTTGTATTAATAATTACAAAAAAATATTTTAAATACCCAGTGGTGGTGCGAAATGAAGATGTTACAATACCGATAAGTAGTGGACAGTATTTTTGCGATTTTAATTACATTAAAAGCTACTTGTACTACGAGTAACTGCACTTGCAAGTAGCGTCCTATAAGGTTTGGAACAAGTATATAGTGGTAGGTCGAAGATGTCAGGGGAAATGATATGAACTTGCGCATTCACCTTTTCTTTCGTTGCGCTGGCAGCAATTTCGCCTAGATACGGCCGCCACAGGAGGAAAAATAATAATAACGCACTCAACATAGCTCCGCACTAGGAAAACCCTATGTCGCGGATGCCATAGACAACCACAAATTAAACCCAAACTCACAAGAGAAATAAATGTAGGCCATACTAATATTTCTCTCGGCCCGGGGAATCAAACCTGGGACCTCTGCGTGATAGGCATGGTAACCGTTCAGCCACAGAGGCAGTATAACATATTATAGTATAAAATATAGTGTTCTTTATGAAAAAGTTACTTTCGTCTTCTGGTAACAAATGAACTAAATAACAATTAATCAGTGCTAATATATCAGTATACAAAACTGATGTCAGAGCAGGATACATAACATCAAAATTTTTCATAAATTATGACATATAAATAATTTATAGTCGAAATTATACATTTCTCAAATAGGTCATACTAGTAACATTACACGACATAATTATTTGTTATAATTCAGTAATCATTAGAACCGTCATGTCATCATTTTAAAAATAGTCTGGTGTGATGACGAAAAAAACCATATCGACCTCGTATACAAACAAATTGAAGGTACTTTTTAGTTCAATCTTGTACGGGTTAGCATTCTACATTAAAATTAATAAAAAAAGTGTACACGTTTGTTCTTTTTTACATTTCATCGACAACCGTTTTGATTAAACAAAGTTCTGTTTCATATTTACAGTCCCTATGTAAGGATTGAAATATTAATCTAAACTCAAAGTTCGGAATGTACCAGGCATGCCCAAGTGCTGATCGTTGAAAGTATCCACTGGTCGAAGATTTTCATTAGTGCAGGCTTCATTCATTTCGTTTCTGTGTTTCGTAAACTCTTCTGAACTTAATTCTTCTATCCAATCATCTGAAACGCAGAAATAAAATAATTTTCTCAAACATGCTCAAACAATGTTTACATTACTTTCAAAAACCTAACTTGAAAGTTTGTCTTTTATGGACCGTGCGACTTTTTCCCGACCAAGGCCTGCAAATTTTATATGAAAATCCATTACTGTCCACTTCTTTAAACTTTTAAATCTACCTATGTAAACAAGCAAAATGAAAACTCATACAGCCAACTGTCAAGTGTTCGTAATTGCATCGTAATTTAATGGTATTTTTTTTAAAAAAAGGCGGTAAAATAGATTAAAGCCATCGAATCATTGACTTACAATTATATGGACGTCGGGTCTGCGCTAAAAAGTGTCCGCACTTGTAAGGCGCTAAAATCGTATACAGAGCGCGACACTCCGCTTTAGTCTTCATTTGTTCTACGGACAGCGCGATACTGCGATGACATTACAATTTAAATTTCGAATAGGTTGACTTGGGACATTTTTTTCGTGGTTTTTGTATTAGACCCGTCGTCCATTTATTTGTAAGTCAATGCATCGAATACATAAACACGATGACTAAAGCATTGTTTTGTTTTTTTGGCCTTTTTTTCTGTTCGTCGCAAAATAAATTCTAGAGAGAAGAGCGTTAACGAAAATGCTTGGAAATACTGTCAAATGTCAAATGTAATGTCAAATATTACTTTTAATTTTGATTAACATTTTTTTTTTTACTTTTTTATTACACATCTTCTCTTTAGTGTTCTATTATTATTTCCTCAAATTGTTTGAGAAAATCACTATATAAGCCTCGGCGGGAACGGGGCTTGCTTGACTCGTATTAATATTAATAATACACGGCCTCGCTGACGCGCGACCTTGTAACTCATACTCGTCCAGCAGTCCCTTACTTAGCGACCTCTGCAATAATGTACTATTATATTATCACTTAAATAAGTGTGTACCGAAATTTAATTTAAATTGTCTTACCATGTAGCTCAGCCAGATTCTTTTCATTACCGCCATAATCTTTGGGCAAAATTTCCTTAGGAACACGTTCGTGGAATTCTTCTACTGTCTTTGTGACGTATATTCGATTGCCTAATTTGGCACTGAGGACTTGTTTGAAAATAGCGATTATTGCGTCTATGAGCTTCGATGTGGATAATAGGTAGATTCCTTTTATTCTTACTCCAAAGCCTTCCTGGAAAATTTATTTCATGGTAAACAACAACATTGATTGCCCATATTTCTTGTAGTTACCGTTTATTTTTATCTTTTCTGTAAACATAGTAACCAATTATTCCATTCTGTTTTATGTATGGAAATAAAATCTACTACATTTAAAAAGTTTTGTTTAAAATATTTTATGCAATCGTTGGATGATAAATGCGTGTTCTAAAGTTGAGAACCGTGTAAATTATAATAATGTAACTCAATCAATATTTAAAGATTATTTTTGTTAATAATCAACGTCAACAAACTATTGAAAGCCAACCAATCACTACAAAACAAAAAACAAGACATAGAAGTGTCCATGATTGGCTAAGTACCGCTTAAATTTTAACCAATCAGGAAGAAGGAGAGCGCTTATATTGTTTTCTGTTTTGGAAATCATTATAGTTCTATGTAGGTACAGAACTAAGTAGCGAGTAAATAGATTTTATAATTCTGGTTCAGATCTAAAAACCGTTTTTGTGATATGGTTTATGAAATTATAATTGACATATTTTTTTCTGGAGTACAAAAAAAGCATTATCATCTCGCTGTTTCGATAACCAGTGACGTTGCTACTGCCACTCTTTATCGAATATAATGAATAAATTAAAAATATATTTAATTAAATTTTTTTTAATTAACTAATATAATGACACTTAAGTCCCCGACACGACGTTAAACTATCGCACAATTCTCACGAAGTGTGTAACGTCAACTATGGTACGGAGTTGTGGCTTAGAGTGGCGGCGGAAGAATGGCTAGTCCATCAACAGTGGCGCTCACAAGCCAAGTCCGAAAGATTACTACTCACCTGCCAACACGCACTGGACGAGTGAGCCAGGTTAACGAGATCTAGAGCGTAGCATACTGGGTGTAATATTAGTCGACCATGTCACGAACAACAAGCTACGCTCACAAACCCAAATTGTCGATGTAGCTCAGAAGGCGGAAAAGTTGAAGTGGAACTGGCTGTGGTCATATCTACCGTATGCCGAATAAGTTGTGGGCTAGGATAACAACAGAGTGGAAGCCCCACAACTCTAGTAGGAGACGCGGTAGACCCTGTCGGCGATGGCGGGATGACTTAGAATCTTTTTTAAATGACTGGTCAGATGTTGCCCAAGATCGACAGCAATGAGAAAAGATGGGGGAGACCTTTGTCCAATAGTAGGATAAAACGGTCTCATAAAAAACATGATACTTACTATAATTGTTGTCGCTATATGACCCAGTTCTAAGATATTTATCTTACTGGCAAACTCCAAAATGTTTACATCTTTATAATCATTAAATATGATATAGCCGTTCACGTAGTCGTGTACTCGGAGGTAGTCAAAATACTGAAAATGGTGGAAATATTGGATTTAAAAAACATACGCAGGGTGTATTAAGTCAACATCAAACCTTAACATACAAAAAATTAATCCCCAAATAAAACCCAAAAAATTAAATAGAACTAAAGTTGTTTATTCTGGAGTACAAAAGTAGCATAAAGGGTTATGGCGTCGACTATTTACATTAGGTTACCTTTATTTGTAACAATTCAATGTTATTAATATTATACTATACTTATTATAATATACGCACACAAATCTCATATAATATACAGAAATATAGTATTTTTGCAATCGATCCAAAAGCAAAGACAAACAAATGGCATGCAAGTTTTTCACACGTCCATTATAATATTCAAGTTATAATATTATATTTTAATTAACGAGTATTTTGTGTACATTATAAGCGTAATGATATCTCTCGTATTTCGATTCATCCCGTGAACACTACGCCAACTAAATTTTTGGTCATTTTCTGTTTTTAATGTGAACAACCTTATTTATTTCCTAATGTTATGCTCCTAGAATTTTGTTTCTTTATTTTTTTCACAAAATTCGGGCAAAACAATATTAGTAAATATATATGGCTGATTACATTAAAAACAGAAAATGACCAAAAATTAATTTGACGTAGTGTTCATTGTAGGTATCGATTTATGAAATAATCGTGTGGGCACACATAACAATTACACCCTGTATAATCTGTACGTTCGGTAAAAATACTGTTTTTCCTTTTTTGAGACGGGACGTGCACCTGGTGATAGGCGACACGCCTGTCCATAGCAGTTGCAGTTGGGACACTGTCACTGCGCACATCACACTGTGACTGTAATTGACATGTCTCATGTACCTGTAATTTCATCAGCACCCTTAACCCTTCAAAACTGAAACGTAGTAATGCTCACATTACTGCTTGGCAGTAGAAATAAGTAAGTTCTTATTGCGATGGAATTACACGATTTAATTCCGCCTTCCCCTTTTTCATCACCGAGGGACAAGGCCTAGGCTTAGGCTCGACCCCTATTTTGTGGATATTCCAAAGATTCGCACCAAGTGTTACGCTTCCACATTTATATGGCGAACGGCTATGGAGTGGAATTCCCTGCCTGCAGACTTGTTCCTTGAACGTTATAACGTTGGCCTTTTCAAAGTGAGAGTAAATAGGCATTATTTAGGTGTACATGCTAAATCGTCGACCTCATCATTACTTTCCATCAGGTGAGATGGAGGTCAAATGCACACTTACATTTTATATAAAAAAAGCATTAGAGCTAAATATTGTGTTAACGCGATTCATCTAACTAAAATAAACTAAACTTACAGGTAAACAAAAAAAAAGAAAAGAAATATTTACTATAATTAAAGCCCTGTACATGTCAGTGAAATCTTTTGCGTCAAATAACTTGTTGAATCTTAAAACAATTATTCTGCAATAGTCCTTCGTTAAAGTAGGTAGAGGGGCCAGTGTCCTGGAATCATTAGAAATTAAAATATTAAAAGAAAAGCTAATTAAGGTTCATAATATAATGCACGTATGAATTTCTGTATGAGTTAAAGCTTCAAATTATCTTACAGTTTTTCACCGAATAAATGGTTAAAATCATTCTTCAAGTCATAATTTCCAAACAAACTTTTTACAAAAGTTCGCAAGGTGCACACTTTGTCTAACCGCTTCTTAGCTCTTTCTACAGAGCCTTTGCTACAGATTAGTGTTATTTCCAAATAATCTCGAGCTGCAACAATGCAGACAGACGTAAATGTAAATGTGTTGTCGTAATAGGAAAATAAAAGAGAGATTTGATTAAACATATCTAATATTACTTGTGTGAAAAAATAAAGTCTGAGTTTAATTTTTTTTATTGAATTGACATTAAATGATTTTTTAAGTGAAATTACTTCACTAGTTTGTTTATAACTATTAATACAAAGATCGACAATTAGAAAAAAAATCCTCGATCCGGCCGAAATCGAACCGAATATCAATTCAATAAATATTGAATAATAGTTTCTGAAAAGAAGACTTGGCAAAAGCGTAAAGAGAACGTGAAGGAATATAACAAAGAACAAAAAGTAATGACTCACGAAAGTCCTTCTTGACGAAATGTTGCTGTTTCTTAATCCATTCCTCCAGAATATCGATTGCTTCCTTCATCCTTCCTGGTCCGTCTAAGTCCCATGACTTGCGAATAACTTTCAGGGTGTCTGGTGGAAATTTCAAAACTGGACTTTTTGGCAAAGTTTCCATTTTTCTCTATTTTAAAGAACTTTGATATTTGTGTTGATAATGTCGACACGCTCGTATGCACACAAGTTTATTCACTAAATTTCATAATCATACAGTGGTGGTTCGTAAAAGCGAAACACGTAAAAAGTCATAACTCGATCGTAACAGCGAAGCAAAACGTAGGGCGCACATTCGCTATCGAAACTAAGTATCAACTGGTGCTGCGAGATCGAGTCACGTAGGAGCCTTAGCCGGTAGCTTGATGAGTTTTTTTTTATAATATCAAGTGACGAGACGAATAAAGGTCTATCCACACATATCCGGGCTGTGCCCGGGCCGTGGCCGGGACGTGGACAGGCCGTGCTCCGTTAGGGGCTCAAAAAAATATCGTTGTGTACATTTTGTATGAACTCGTTCACACATGTCCGCGTTCGGGCCGGGGCCGGGACGGGCCCGCGGTTCATGCAAACCAGCACGCCCCGTCCACGTCCAGGGCACGGCCCGGATATGTATGGATAGTCCTTTAGTCGTGCGTCTGATGGTAAGTTACCCTCCTGTCCATAACAGTTACAGTGCCACTCAGAGCTTTAAATTGCAAAGATCTGAGGGGCACTACCACTGCGCCCGTCACCCTGAGACATGAGTTGACAAGTCCCATGTGCCCGTAATTTCACCAGCACCCTTACCCTTCAAAACCGGAACACAGTAATGTTCATATTACTGCTTGGCGGCTATGACTTGTCAACTGATGTCTCAGGGTCACGAGAACAGTGGCAGTGGCTCTCAAACCTTTGCGATTCAAAGCTCTGAGCGGTAATGCATCTGCATTTTTTGATGTTAAAAGAGAATTTTACGTATAGCCATCCTTACCTATGAATTAAATACCTTTGAATTCCTTGTCCTTTTGTTAAGGAAATTAATCATAAGATTATATATTAAAATAAAACATAATACCATAAACATAATACATCGTCAAAATCTTCACAAAAACTTGCTCTTAAATCTAGAAATACTTCGGTATAAATTCAAAATTTAACACATTTTTACACATAGTAATTGAAACTGTTTTCTTTGGAAAACGATATCGTTTCTTAAATTTATGTTCATCTAACTGGAGCAGTGGATCGTATCGTTTTTTGTTCTTTGCGCGCTTCCGTCTAAAGTACCGCAAATCTGCTATATCATGCCAAAAATTTTCATTTTTTTCACAATTGAACTAAAAATTTCTCACAATATAAATTAAAACATATCTGCCTATCTCATTGACGTTTTCTAACCCGCTAACAGCTGATTAATGTCAGCCATCTTTTTAGTTAGCGAGTTAAACAAGATTCCTAGTGTGTATAAGTTGACAGCTATTTAAACAAGAAATTAATCAATCATTTAGCACTAATCAACGTTTATAGGTAAGATTTTATTTAAAGAATTGTTTAAAGCGTTATTTAAAGTTAAATAGTGTTTATAAGTAAGGCTGTAAGTGAACTACAACTAATGTTACATTTGTGACCTCTTTTATCGCCATCCCACCTTTTTACCACCCTTTTTATGTCTCCTGGTCACCTACTTTGAAATTTTTAATAGTTCTTAAATTTCTTTTTCTTCTTCGTCACTTTTCGTCTTTCCATCGCCACTCTCTACTAAATTTTCGAAGCGAGCACACGTGCTTGACTTGGCATTAAATTCTGACCAATCATGTCACATAATTCTGTCGTCCGCTAACAAAACGCTAAGTGACAAAATAATGTTTGAGATATCATAAAAAGCCATAACCCAGTTTTAGAATATTGAAATTGTTTAACGATATTTTAGCTATGCATCGTTAGGGTAAGTTCCGATAAGTCGAACGTGTTTACTAATTTTAACTATTTTTAGACAATTTTGTGCTCTAATTTTTCTTTATAAAACGGATATTTGACAATTTGTCACTTAGCCGTGTTTTAGTTAGTGGACGACAGTATTAAATACTTTACATAAGTTCCTTTATTAGTATAACCTGTATTTAATTTAAGTACGGAGTGTTTTATACCATTGTACCTGTTTTTATATCATTACAATACAATACAAATATTTTTTTAGTGCACACGGACGAATACATAATAACAATACAAAAAAAGTTAAAATTACAGGTACAACAGGCGGTCTTATTGCTAAAAAGCAATCTCTTCCAGGCATCCTTCGGGTTACAGGAAAAACAGTAAGATAAAATTATTTGAGGGCCCAACAGAATACACATATTGCACATATACAAATGAAGAAGAAAATATTAATAATATAAATACTAAATAATAATATTAATGATAATGTGGGAATTCCACAGTTTTATGCTTTTAACCTTGAAGGAGTTAGAATAAAAGTTAGAAGAGTGGGTAGAACAATGTAAAGAAAGAGTAAGAGAAGACCGTAAGGTGCAACTGAGTGTAGTGCTATGATACACGAAACAATCTTGAGGTAGGGAGGAAAGGTGGAATCAAGAGAACAGAGTATAGAAGGGATAAAATGCGAAAGTTCCTACGACGACGAATGGGTAACCATCCAAGTTTGGATCGAAAGTCTGAAACATGGTCAAATTTACGCAACCCAAAAATGAATCTAATGCATATGTTCTGCAACCGCTCCAGCTTATTTAGTAGACCCATTGTTTTGTTACAGGTTTCACGCCTTTACTTTACCTGTTCTTTTCCGTTCATGTACTCTTTCTTTATTTCTTCGAATGTTAAAGTCGGTAAACGAACTTGTTGAATTTCTACGACGCTTTATTTGTCAATTTCTAGGCAATACTGAGTGTCCTGAACGTATCAGGCAATATGTCTGTTTTTCGTTTGGACTCATCACGAAAGTCTTCTGAACTAAACACATCAATAAACGTGACTAGAAAATCATATTGCCAACTTGTGAGATTTGTTCGTTAAATGGATATCGACTGTGAACTGGCAACCGGTACAGGGTCAAGAGCACGTCAAGCTTTACACTTAAGACTTAAAACCAACTGTATGCCTCTTACAATAAGAACGGTGAAAAGTTCAAAGTGTCAAGTTTGATGTGTCTTGACTGTACTATCTCGATTTTGATAATTTTACAAAATGAAGAAAATAATTGTTTGCATCATTTATATAGCATCTGGTTAGAAGCTAGTACAATTTGAATGAAGTCGATTGTGGCGCCAAAATTAAATGAGTCTAAGATGGAATTTCTTGCAACGCTGCGGAGTATGAAATAATATAAAGTGAAACAAAAAACGTCTTTAGAAAATTGAAATAATACCGGTTGCCATTTCACAGTCGATATGTGTAAATCGAGTGTGTGGGTTCTCTTTTAAACTTTCACCTCTCAGACTTGTTTCCATGGTAAATAGGCATTAATTAAGTGTGAATGCTCGTTTATTCACTAGATATGATTTATTATGATCAATAGATACATTAAAAAGTTGCAGATCTAGTTAATCGGACAAGGGTATATCAATTTGTGGTCAATTAAACGTGTCTATTAAATGTTTTTCCACTATCTTTTTTTATAATACTGATTAACGGCACGAACATGTCACCCGCTTGGTGGTAATTATAATTGCTAAGTCTTTCCTAAGTGCCATCGGATTCGAGTACACTTATATAAAAATGAACCATGTTCTTGAAGGTTTGAAGTTAAAATAAGTTTTCGTATGATTTTTTGTAATCATACGACAGTATGAACAAAATTTACTTCGTGTCTGGTTTTCATGTCAGTAGCAAGTTTGGATTCTTATTATGTTACAAAAAAAAAACTAGATTAAAATAACAATTAAACAGCGGTAACATAAGTACTTAGGATTATAGGTTGATACGAATTTCAACTGGAAATTGCATGTTGGGGAACTTTGCAAAAATCTTAGGGCCGTTGTAGGAAAGTGCTATCATGTAAAAAATGCATTGCATAAGCGAACATTGCTAATAGTGTGGTATGCGTTGGGAGATTCTTTAATAAATTATAGTGTAAATGTTTATGGTCCTACCTTCAATACTTACCTGGACAAAGTCAAGAGCCTACAAACAAGATAAATTAAATATTTAGTAAACAATAAAATAAAACGCGTAAGGGTGATTATAACAAATTATATTATTATCTTAAAAAGTATATTTTTGGCAGTAGCCAGTCCATTTGAAATCGAAATACCAAATTGCATTAGATAATTATTGTAGTAATGAATTAAAAATACCAGTTTCCAATAAATATAAGACCAAAAGAACAAAAAATAAATAATTAAGTAACAATTACATTGATATTACAATACGTCTAGTAGCAGTAGAGCTCGTTGTGAAAGAGTTCGTCTATGGTAGTATTGCCACCTTCCCTATTTTTGCCACCAAGCAGTAATGTCAGCATTACTGTGTTCCGGTTTTGAAGGGTAAGGGTGCCGGTGAAATTACAGGCATATGGGACTTGTCAACTTATGTCTCAGGGTGATGGGCGCAGTGGTAGTGCCCCTCAGATTTTTGCAATTTAAAGCTCTGAGTGGCACTGTAACTGGTATGGACAGGCGTGTAGCTTACCGTCAGGCGCACGGCTTGTTCGTCCCGTCACTTGACATAATTATAAAAAAATTTAAGTCCTCGTTTTTTTGCAATGTAGTATATTTGCGCAACGTTGGTTTTCTTGGCTATTACGTTTTTAAATTTTCGTTGTTGTTCAATTTTTTGCAATTGATTTACGTTTACGCAATATAATTTACATAATTTTTAATTTGCGCATTGGAACACACTGTAGCACGTAATACATGGTCCGTTGAGTATGAACATTTTTTTTACGAATCTCTAATAACTATAGAACAAAACTTGTTAATATAATACTTGTGAAGTACCAAATTCAATTATTTTTTTTGATACCAAGTGGTCGGACGAACAAGTCTTGTGCCCAGTGTTAATTGACACATCAGTCCATAGCAGTTGCACTGCCACTCAGAATTTTAAATCGCTAAAATCTGAGGGACACTGCCTCTGCGCCTGTCACCCTGAGACATTAAGTTGACAAGTCCCATGTCAATGTAAATTCATCTTGGGATGTGGCGTCAAAATCATAGAATATCTGTATGACATGCTTATGTGTGCTAGTATTAGGTAGAGACTAGTACAATATTTCATCATGAAAATTTAATAAATCGTCCGTTTATTTAAAACGAATCGCTTAATTGTAATGCGAATGAGTAATTTCCATACTCCATCCAAAGCGAAGAAAAAAGAACAGACTACGAAAAGACTCGCCTATTTTTGCGTTGTTTTGTCGTTTAGTAATTCGACTAAATCATATTATTCTACTTGTATTATGTATGCTAATGGTACCCATCATAATATAACACAAATCAATGATTATCTATTTTAAAAAACATCATTTTTATTACACTTATAATTAAGCGTAATAAAAAAGCTGTTTTCTGTGTCAAATTTTCAACGTATTTCTTATTTTACTCATAATTAATTTACAGCGTGTGGATTGCGGGACGCGAGAGGCGCACTCCCACCCTCACTTCCTAAAATTTAGGTTCGCGTTGAAGCACCTCGCTTAACCTAAAGTTTCTAAAAAGAAAAGGTTTCATCTACAAAATTTGCACAGAACCTTACAATGTATATATTTACAAATACCTCACCATGAATTCAAAACTTAATTTTAAACAAATCATTTTAATTTAGTTTTATTTGCATTGCACTGCCACGCAGAGGTCCGATTCCCGTGCCGGAAGAAATATTTGCATGGCCTACATTTATTTCTCTCGTGAGTTTGGGTGTAATTTGTGGTTGTCTATGCGGTGCGGAGCTATGTTGAGTGTGTGCGTTATTAATATTATTATTGCAAAAGAGCAATTGGACCAGCAGTCAGCATTACAATAAAAACTTCAAGGCTTACAAGTTTTAGTGATTTAAGAATGGATTTACGCTTGAAGGCCAGGAGTGGTAAGAAACATAAAACTGTGATAAATATTGAACTTGATTAAGTGAACAACAACGAAAAGTTATGTAAAATTGATAAAAAAGGACTTGTGAAATTTCTGCATTGCTCATCTTTGTCCATTTCTAGTCAACACTGAGGGTTCTGAAAGTGCCATTGCCATTGGCATTCCCATTTATATACTGCTAATTAAAAGTGTTTGTTCTTCGTTTTGACGCATCTGTTTGCATACTATTAATAGCTCTTTACTAGCTCTTCTATGTCTATGAAAGTTTTCTGAACTAAACACATTGATGGCATTCACTAGAAAAATCCATTGGAAATGAAACTATTTTTAAATCGCGTACATTTCTTTTACAAACAAACCAACGTTTCGGGCCCTTTACAGGTCCCACGGTCACGGCTAACCTTTAGCAAGGTTTTACCTTTTCTTTCGGTCGACCGTGACCGTGGGGCCTGTAAATGTCCCGAAAGTTGGTTTGTTTGAAGAAACTAGTATACCTACGCAATTTAGATCAGAAAGAAATTGTTTCACTTACTATGTGTAACAACCGCGAAAACTTAAAAAGTCGGTAGAAAAATCTAGTCATATCAGCAACATATGAGATGGTAACCTATCACAAACTCGAATTTTTCTTTCCGAAATAACGTTTGATCGAAACGTATTTCACCGAAAACCGAATTATAATGAAACCGTTGTTCTTTCAAGATATGTTGGATGTTCATCGCAAAGACACGATTACGTTCGGTTAGGTTAGGTTAAATTAGATTTAAAAGATAACATTTCCTCTCAAAATTGCTTTCGAGGTTATATAAATTCGTCAAACGTTTTCTGGAAAACTCAATTTCTGGAAAATGTCATTTCGGACTACTGATAGGTAACCTATATTTAGATCCTCCGTTTGTATATATTCGAGACATTCCATATTGTATAGCGTAACCAGAACAATATCATCTATTCTAGACATAAACCTATAGAACAAAAGAGTATGTGTAAAATTATTCACGATCGCCCTAAGCTCCTAACTTCTACTTCCCAAAATGTTCCTCAAGTTTAAAATGTACTTATAACATTGTTCAGACGTTGGAAAGATACATTCCAGCACAGTAATTTTCATTATTATATTCTCAGTACAGAGTACGAAAAAAACCGTCCTCAAAAGTGCGTGGAATTATACCTATAACCTATGAGATTTGTCTGTTAATGATAATGGATATTATGTGCAAGTAATCATGTAGATGGATAAATAAGATCCAGAAAAAATTTCTTCGGTCCGGCCGGATTCGAACCGACGTCTTCTAGCATACCATGCCAGACGCTATACCAAGTAAGCGACAGAACGAACCAGCGGACCTCATGAATTTTTCTATGTGCTTGTTGTCGTGTTTTTCGACGAGTTTTTAGTCGTAGCGCCATCTATGAGAAATCGAAGGATTTTTTATGAGTGTTCGATTTTTGTATTAATAATTGTAACAAACTAGTGGAGTAATTTCACAAAAAATAATTGAACATCAATTCAATAAAAATTTATAATAATGTGTTTCTCAAAGTTTTATCGAATTGAATATTATTCCTTCTTTCATTTGAAAGTATTATTCATGAATAATTTAGTTAAAACTCTGTATCACAAATATTTTATTGTCAAACGGGTTAATATTATTGACCTCTCTGACCAATTTCAGGATTTTATCAACACTACCCTAACCACCACTACTGTGTAAGAATAAGAAGTATTCGAAAATACTGTTAAATGCTTTAATTAAACGCGTTAAATGGCTTTAAAAACATATAGGCGAGGAGAACCAAATAACCATAGCGGCTGGAATAATTATAGAAGAAACTTTAAAATTGCTCACCTGAAAAAGCTGTGTTTTTGAGAAAAGGGTCATCCAGAGAAAATGACACCGCAGTTTAAAAAAATAAATTACACAATTTGGTTTTAATTGTATGACTAGAATACGCCCAATAAATCAAATCATTAGAAATAAATGAGATTTTTTGGATATTGTACAAGTATTGTATTTTTTGTTTTCATTAACTCAGCCATAGTGCTGTCGTCTATAGTGAAGCATTTTTTCCTATAATGTTAACAACAATTTTCGCGGTTATTTGTGCGTCTTTCTAAAAAAGTTATTACTGTGGAATAAAATACAATTGACGAATTTTAAAACAGTGATAAGTGATTGCATGGAAGTATATATGGTGAGGAGATATTATAGTTTCAATAAATACTAATTTCAAGTCCCATCCGTCACAATGAAACATATATATTTTTATTTTAACCACTAAATATGCAATCTATTGGCATTTGCTTTTGTAAAAGTAATAATTATGCTAAGGGTCATTATTTTGGCTTGGTTGGTCATTGTGCACGTAAATAGGAATATAAATACTAAGACTTGAAAGTGTATTCCACCCGTCACAGCGATGGGTGGGACACACTTCTAAACGTTTTTACTTTGAATATATGTTTGTATTTTCATGGATTCGAGTTTTTACTATGTTTACTAGGTGTAACAGTTGCATTAATTTCGGAGTTTAACATTTGATGTGTTAAATTGTGATGATTGGGACACCATGATGTGACAGGTGGGACAAGTTACATTTGAATACATAGAATTTTTTTAAAAACACTGTTTATGTGTAGATCCATGATTTGTAAGCAAATTCTTTATATTATTATATAATTTTATTAATTCTGTGTATTCGTCACAAAATCGTGTCCCATCCGTCACAACTTGACATATTAATTTCCTTAAAATTTATCAAAGTTATTAATTAAGTGTATGTATAAAACAGAACTTTAACATTCAAGTTATCTCATATGAAAAACTTACTGAACAAAATATTAATAGTTTGTCTTGATCTTGGCAATGAAGCCATCAACTCAAACAGGCGGGTGTCGTGAGTGTCCCACCCGTCTCACCTAGAAAATGAAAAGTTTTGAGTATAAATAATGTCATAAATAGTAAATAAATAGTCGCAGTTGAATTGCATATCTGGCTTCATGATATTTTCGTTTCAAGGCTAATTAACCAATGGTTAGGGAGAAATGACTTTAAGTTCAAGAAAAAAGAAGTCAAAATGTCACCCGTCACTTTGGAATGGCCCAAAATACGCTGTTCATTTAGACCAACGACATGGAATATTAAAAAATTGCAATGGCAGTAAATAGATAGACAGAAATAGTAGCTCGATGGCCATAACCACTGACAAGCCACTATTTTTAACTTTTATCAGAACTTTTACCAAACACATAAAACCTGCTATTGACACTCTATATACACTCAAATTAAACGATTTAAAATTAGCAGATTTACCATTTTTCATTTTCTCCATTTGCTTCAAACGTTTCAGCCACGTTAGTTAATGCATCTTAACCAACGTGTCGGAAACGATTGAAGCACATTTAATTGCTATACTATGAAAAAAAAAACGTCGCCAAACCGTATATCGACTAACTGTTCTGATGCCTGCGTAATCCTTAAAAAGGAGTTCAATAGGAACATCATGTACAGTTTATAATTTCTATGCATATGTAGGTGATTGTGGAAAATTTCAAGCAACCCTAACTTATCTTGATCAAAGCCCAATTATGAACTGATTACGTATCTTCTGATTGTCTATCCTATAGACTGAGTCCATTACATTGCTATAATACAGGAAATGACTGTAAGACTAAGCTGAGTTTTCACAACACAAATGCTCTCGGACCGTACACCTTTATAAGTTCATCAGTCTCCAAGTAGTGTTTCCTTGGAAAATCAATGACGGCGACTGGTCTGTTGCTGCGAGGTATAGGAGTTGTAGCAGTTATGTATTCTATTATTTTGTTAAGTACGGCAACGCGTTGCCGTCAGTCACCTAATAACAACAATATCGAATAAGTAAGTAGGACCGTGTGACGTTGCCTTGTTACATGTTGGTGATCGCACCTGCCGCGCCCCTCTGCACGACGCGCTACCCGCTCGCGGGCGCAGCGTATGACTAGAGATCTATGAAAGGGGTCAAGGTCACGCGCGTAATTCGTAACATTGCGAATAATCGATGGTGTAATTGTAATGCCTAGGACGAGAGCCTTAACATGGTTGGTTGGAACAATACAATGAGAAATTTACTTTACTTATACGCCTATTACACTACCCGATTTCGAGGGATCATAACTCTATAATAGTGTAATAAGCGTTTACATTTTAAATATTGAATCTAATTCATGTGAAAAAACATTTTATTCAATTTCGGCAAAGTCTGCTGATCCGATTTTTTCTTCCTATACAACGAAATTATCTTAATAAAAAGTGAGTCTGTCAGCATTAAAAACTTAAACAACTTCCACTGTCCCGATTTAAAAAAATTCTTTTTGATTGAATTTGAATTTTGAATTAAACTGAGTTGATCAGCGCTAAAAAAATAATCAAATTTATTCATTTTTATGACCACCTCACTCTTGACCCTATGGTCAATTATTATTATTATTATTATTATTATTTTCATAAAAAAAAGACTTAATGGTTCCTTCGACAAGTTTTCTGTATCTTCTGTGATAGATGTAATTTAGATAGCATTTCATTTCTACTAAATAAAGTCGGTATTACTTTGAATACAAAGTAAAAGTCGCGCTGCGTCGTAAATAAAGTGAATATTTCTTCTCACGGGAATCTTATTTTACGAATGGGTGGTCGTGTTTAAGCAATTTCCGCATTTTAATT
This sequence comes from Hyposmocoma kahamanoa, assembly GCF_003589595.1. NCBI lineage: Eukaryota > Metazoa > Arthropoda > Insecta > Lepidoptera > Cosmopterigidae > Hyposmocoma > Hyposmocoma kahamanoa. The sequence continues at coordinate 4,596,672 of NW_020653711.1, forward strand.
TATAGAGTTTCCACTTTCGCCACTGCATGAGAAGTTGGTTCCGGATTAGCTTCCCGGTGGAACCAATTTGGGAAATGAACTTTTCTACAGTGTTTTTGGCCTAGATATTCTGGGTAGTGCCGCGGAGTGAATTCCGTGCCTTTGGTTCTGGGTTTGCTTCCCGGTAGAACCAATTTGGGACATGAACTTTTCTAATGTGGCTTTGGCCTAGGCGTTCTGGGTAGTGCCACGGAGTGAATTTGATGCCTTTGGTTCTGGGTTCGCTTCCCGGTAGAACTAATTTGGGAAATTAAGTTTTCTGAAGTGGTTTTGATCTAGATGTTCTGGGTGTGCCGCAGAGTGAATTCCGTAGCTCTTGGGTCCGGATTCGATTACCGGTTGAACCAATTTTGAAAATGAACTTTTCTGAAGTGGTTTAGGCCTAAGTGTTCTTAGTAGTGTCGCGGAGTAAATCCCTTTGCTCTTGGTCTCGAGTTCGATTTCCGGTAGAACCAATATCGGAGATGAACTAACTTTTCTTAAGTGGTTTGACCTAGGTATTCCGGCAATGTCCCTGTTTGGATTCCTTTGTTCTAGCACTCATATAAGGAGTACAAGTAGATCCCTTTTATGAGACCAGCTTGCGTAGCATGGCGGTATATCGCATGTGATGTCTGATCACAGGGATGTGATCTTCTTCACTTACTTGGTACTTGGTGCAACGGACTGGTATCCGCAACTCGACGACAAAGCGCATATTTTGCGTGTGATCAGACATCACATGATGTGATGAAAAACTGTATATGTCACATCCCTGTGACATATACAGTTTGTTTTTTAATTGGACATTATTGGGAAATCCGAAACCATAGAAGACACAAGGAAACTGTTTTTAAGAACCATTAAGTATTTTTTTTATGAAAACAATTTTGGCATAGTAAATTTTTTGGTTAAGCGTGAGTTGTCCAATAAAATGAATAACATTAATCAACATTTTTTTAGTGTTAATCGATTCAGTGATAAAGGTTTTATTTCATTGTCTGGGACGAAAAAAATCGGGACAACAGAAGTTGGTCAACTTTAATAAGTTTTTTTTTCATAGAAAATGAATGAATAACATTTTGTTAAATTTGACCGACTTCTGCCGTTCTGATTATTTTCTTCCAATACAATAAAATCATTATTATATGATACTGAGTCTTACAGCTTTAAAAAAAATTGTCAATTTTATTCATTTTTGTAGGAAAAATAATTTTATTCAATTTGACCAACTTCTGCTGTCCTGATTTTATCTTCCGATAGAATGAAATTGTCCTCTTAAGAAACTGAGTCCATTAGCATTACAGAAATAGTAAATTTTATTCATTTTGTATGAAAAATACATATTTTATGAAATTTTAACAACTTCGGCTGTCTCGATTTTTTTGTCCCATACAATGAAATGATCCCTTCAAGAAACTGTAGGGATTAGCACTAACAAATTTTGATCAATGTTTTTCATTTTTATGGACAACACACACTTGACCTTTTTAACTCTGGTTGACTATGCTAAAATTGTTCTCACAAAAAAAGATTTAATGGTTTCTAACACAGTTTTCTAGTATCTACTATGGTTTCGTATTTCCCCATACTGTCCCATTAAAAAAAACACTCTGTATATGTTACTAGGAGGTTAATCACACATGGCGTGCGATATACCGCCATGCTACGCATGCTGGTCTCAAATGAGGGAACTCCATGTGCTCCGTAAGAGTGCCAGAGCAAAGGAATCTAAACACGGACATTACCAGAATATCTAGGTCAAAACCACTTAAGAAAAGTCAGTTCATTTCCGATATTGGTTCTACCGGAAATCGAACCCGGGGTCAAGAGCAACGGGATTCATTCCGCAGCACTACCCAGAACACCTAGGCCAAAACTACTTCAGAAAAGTTCATTTCCCAAATTAGTTCTACCGGGAATCGAACCAAGAGCCAGGAAATTCACCCCGCGGCACTACCCAGAATATCTAGGCCAAAACCATTTCAGAGGACTTCATTTCCCAAATTGGTTGTACCGGTAATGGGACCCGGAACCAAGGAACATGGAATTCGCTCCGCGGCACTAATCAGAATGCCTAAGCTAAAACCATTTTAGAAAAAGTCCCATTTCCCAAATTGGTTCTACCTGGGATCGAACCCAGACCAAGAGCTACGAAGTTCGCTCCGCGGCGCGTCCTCGAACACCTAGGCCAAAACCATTTAAAAAAAGTTCATTTTCAAAATTGGTTCTAGCGGTGATCAAACCCGGGACCAAGAGCAACGAGATTCACACAGCGGGACTACCTAGAACACCTAGGCCAAAACCACTTCAGAAATTTTTATTTCCAAAATTGGTTCTACCGGGAATGGAACCAAGAGCTACGGAATTCACTCCGCAGCACTACCCAGAACACCTCGGCCAATGCCAAAAGGACAGTGTCGACAGTGCAAACCGTCGGCCACCGAGGTCATCTTATTTGGACTATTATATTATTTGCTTGTAAAATCTACAAAATGCTTTAACACGACCACCTATTCGTAAAAGGGATTCCCGTGAGAAGAAATATTCGCTTATTAGTAGATATGAAGTTCTATATTGGATTGCTATTTCCAAAGTTCACGCTACGTATCCCGGCGGGGATCAATCAACTGACACCTGCCTTTCAAATAAATAAATAACGCACACACTCAACATAGCCCCGCACTAGGGAAACCCTGTGTCGCAGGTGCCATGGACACACGCATAGACAACCACAAATTACACCCAAACTCAGGAGAGAAACAAATGTATGCCATACAACTATTTCTCCCGGCCCGGGAATCGAACCTGTGACCTCTGCGTGGCAGTTCAGCCACGGAGGCAGTTAAAAAAAAAATCTACCTTATTGTTGAGTATCTAAGTTACATTTTGTATTGGCTTTGGAGGCACAAGTTAGCGACTTCAGGCGGCGCAGCGCGGCTTTTACTTTGCATTCAAAGAAATACCGACTTTATCAGTATAACTGAAATTCTATATTGTATTTACATCTGCTAGGCAATATGCCTTTCAAAGAAATATACCTTATTGTTGACAAGCTAGCACTTTGTATTAGTTCCGAGGCGGGAAAAGTGGGCGGTGCCAGGCTGCGTCGAGCTGCGCCGCGCTGCTCAGCTGCTGCGCGGCTTTACACTTTTGTTTGAAGAAATGTATACTTTATTTTGTAGAGAATATAGCGCCCGCCACAGCCCACTGCAGCCCGCTGCCGCTTACTGCAGCTTCGTTTTCATGGTTTTGTTTCTAGAAATGTTGCCTTATTTTGGAGAAGATAGAGTTTCTCGCGTCTCGTAGCGGTAATGTGAGCCAAACTATAAGGCTTGATTCATATTGCGGTGCTGCATTAAAGCGAGCAACGCAACATAAACTTTATCCTCAACAAATTAGGCAACATTTCATTAAAAAGAAGGCCAAAACCACTTTAGTAAAGTTCATTTCCAAAAGCTACGGAATTTACTCCGCGGTACTACACAGAACACCTACGCCAAAAACACTTAAAATAGATTAAATATACGTATTTTAATATTTCTTATTTTACAACATTCTTTGAGAGTCATTAGACCAGTCGTGTGTGGTATTATGAACTTTATAGCTGTAATTTGTATCGTTTAACAATATATGGAGTCTGGAATGATAACTCTAAAAATATGCATTTTTGTTTGTTTAAGATTCACTTGTTAGTTATTATTTATATTTAGTGCATTTCAATTTCAGTTGTAAATTTGATTTCATTTGCTTTAGATTGCCATGGATACAGTTCGTCGGCAACTTGAAGAAGCCGAAAAAAAGCGTCACTGTCCTGCAAAAAAAATGGAATTACTTCCATACCACAAAGTCACAAGAGTTAGTTTTGCCTGGAATATTATAATTTCGACTGGCGAAACAATATAGTTATATTTGTAGAAGAAAAAAGCTTTCGGTCTGATAAAGATGGAAAAAAATGTTATGGCGCAACGACAACAAATGGTATGTCCAAATAAATACTCTCCCTGACCGGGCTAGTGAGAGAATCAGCTTAAATTTTTGGGGATGGGTGTGTTCGATGGGGCCAGGGGAATTAGTGGAGGCGAGTGGACGTATGACTGGGGAGCAATAAGTCTAATTGCTCCAAGACGTGTTGCTCCCCACATTACGCCTCCACTATCCGGAGGGGATTATTTACTTGTGCCAAGACAATGTAGAGTGCACACATGCAGGGTGGTGGAGCAGTGGCTCGCATCCCAATAAGATATCATCCGCCTGCCATGCCAGCAAAGAGCCCTGACCTAAACCCAGTGGAGAATGTATGAGGTCTCATGGTTTTCTGTTTATTTCGTCAAAAATGGCTGGAAAAAGATTATAATTAAGTAATAAAAATATTGCTGTGATTCGGCTGAAAATTGGTATGTGGTGGCTTCTTAGAGTGCTTGATAAAAATTTGTGGCCAAAATTTATTTTTTCGCCATATCAAATATGGCCGTCATACAAGCATTCGTTGGCGGCAGATAAAAATTGCTCTGCTCCCTCCGAAATTATGCCGTCCACTAACTAAATCGCGGCTAAGAGGCAACGAAAATGGTCAAATAACCGTTTTAAATAGCAAAAAATGTACCACATTCTCTTTTTAAAAACAGTTAAAATAAGTTAGCCGTGTTCGAATTATCGGAACTTACCCTAACGACGCAAAGCTGAAATATCATTATATCATTGAACAATTTCAATATTCCAAAACTGAGTCACGGTTTTTATGATGTCTCAAAAAAATATTTTGTCTATTGGCATGTTTATGCTCTTACAACTACACGAAGTTTATTTGTAAGTAGCCGTAGATGTTCACATGCCTTTCATTGAATTCGCTTTGAACTATTGACTTAAAAGTCATGAAGTTGTAAGCGCACGGCAGCAAAATGCGCGTCAGCAAAAAGCGCGTCTAACTCTTGTCAGGTGAACTGATTTTTTTGGTTGGCGAATTCTAAATGAAATGGACATTTACGGTGTTATTACAAAAAAATTTTTGAAGGTAGTTTAACTTATTGTCTATATTTGAGCTGGTAACGCCTGTCATGTGAACCGGCTTTTAAACTGATGCGTCTCATTTCTGTTAATAAGACGCATCTGTTTATACAGCGTTTTAGCGTTAGAAAGTATTTTGTAATAACTAATAGCACCGACGTTTGTTTATTGCGCCACAAGTAAATAATCCTCTCACCTTCGTGGCGAACAAATAAAACGCATTACGACGTACGCTACCACACAGGATCTAAGTCTAATAAAATTAATTCTCATTTTGTAAATGAGAACCCGATTCGCCAAACTCTCCAGTTATTAACAATTATTAATGCAATTAAAAAAAAATGAAACTAGACATTTTTCCATACCAAAGTAAGTGTTATTTCCTATAATCTGTTGTATGGGTCCCGATAGCAGTAAATTTTTCAATGTAAAAGTAATTGTTGTTGGTTTTTTTTTATACCTACATATTATAAGTATTATAACAAAATGTTTTTCTTTTATTGATTAAACGTGGTTTTTCATCAATGAATTTCAATTGTTATTGTATTGTTCATTTCAATAACTGTTCTCAGATGCTAATACCCCTACAGTACGATTTGGGAGAGATTGTTTAGGCATATCTTCGTTATTGGTGCGTTATAATATTTTTTTATTGAGGATATTGTTGCGTTATCATAATTCTAAACATTCGTCAAAATCAATTTATTTCAGCGCGAAGCTTTATTTCACATTTTTTTTTCATTTTATTTACATTTTATAGGTATTTATTTCAGGTCTAGAACAGCCAGTCAAATTATAATAATCTAGGCAAAAAATAACTCTTGCCCAAGCAAGTTAGTAAATTAGAAGTTGTAACTCTGTTTTTTATTTTATAAGTGTTAATAGTTTTACTTATGGCTGTAGTTTCTGAAGATTAGGGTTGTGAAAGCTAAAATTCCTTTTTACATTGGCTTGTTAACGTTGCATAATACGTTGAGAATTTATATAACATGTTAAAAAATAAAAAAAAGTTAAGCTTGCCTCTTCGTGTTGTCACCAAATTTATTACTAATTTAAATATAATTTCTTTATAATTTTAAATATAATGATTACTAACTAATTTAAATTAAATATAAATATATTAAATATGGAAAACTTTATTAACATATATATTATAGAATATTTGTTTTTTAATCAAACCAACGTTTCGGGCCCTTTACAATATGGTAAAGTCATCACTGGGTGATGACTTTTTGCGGAAGGTCTTCAGCGCGTTATATTCATTTCGAGAAACATTAACGTTTTGGCTGTTTATTTGAACACATTACTGATGAAACGTCTTGAAGTAATTAGCTCCAAATCTTCCTTTCAAAATCGTTTTTTATACACTATCCTCAACGTGACTTATTTTCTTCGTACAGAACACGACGAGGTGATACAGCAAAGTTCAAACCCTTTTGCAAAACTGAAAAAATAGACTGATCCAATTTTTTAATAGATTGATAAAAAAATAGACTGATCCAATTAGACGATTCCAACTTTTTAATAATTTGTACGATTCAATAAGTTCATCGAATAAACTTTGTGCAGTAGAGTAAATAAACAAATAAATGTAAAGAGTTACAAAATACGTAATTAAAATTGAGCAAAATAGAGAAAAGAGCATTGAGTTTATAATATTTCGTTACCAGCATCCCGGTTTCGCAGCTTTTGTTTTAACACCGCACACTACTTTAGCGCTATCCCTACAGGATATGCCAATCTCACACATGCATGAAGCAGGCCAGCACAAAAATTATGCCACGGAACTGCGAAAACGCTACCTGTCTTTTTCGTGCGATCTGCTATAGCTACTGTTCTAAGCACGCAAGGTCACAGTGTGGTAGTCTGATGTGCCGCTGTCTGTACGATCAGGTTACGTAAAGCCTTGTAGTCCTCTAAGATTAGCTATTAAATTATTTCTGTTTAGACAACCGACCACTTAAAATACAAAATATTCTATTTGTTTGTTATCACTACAAATTTGAGTAGCTTTAATAATTGTAGCTGGTAACTGGTAACTACAAAATAGCTATTTGGTACTTTTCGCGAAATCCGGTGTACCAAATACTTGTATCGCAATTAGCAGTCCTCTTTTGTTATTTAATCAATGTTTCTGCTGAGACATCTGACCGCGCAATTTCAAATACGGAATACTTTTTTCACATAGTGCTTCCCCTGTCCCTACTTAGTTGGCGACCACGACGGCAATTTTAGTTTTGTCTTTTGATAGTCTCATTGTAAAGTTTGAAGTATCAATCTAAACCCAAAGATCGGAATGTACCAGGCATGCCCATGTACTGATCGTTGAAAGTATCTACTGGCCGAAGACTTTCATTAGTACAAGCTTCGTTCATTTCTTTTCTGTATTTTGTAAATTCTTCCGAATTTAATTGTTCTATCCAATCATCTGAAACACAAACATGAAACATTTAAATTATCTCTTAAGCGTCAGTAACCAGAGTTTAATAAAAATTGTCTTACTATGTAACTAGGCTAGACTCTTCATTACCACCGTAATCTTTCGGCAAAATTTCCTTAGGAACGTGCTCTTAGAATGCTCAAAGTGCATGCACACGTCACTGCACTCTAGGGCGCGTTCAAATTAGCCGCTGTTAGAAGCGCTGCAGCCACACGATGGCCGCGCGACAGTCGCGCTGCTGTAATGCGACCAAATTTTCCCATGCTTTTTTTTATCCAGTCGATAAAAAATAAAAAATATATATATTTATCTACGATGCACCACGGAGCCAACATTGACTCGACGTCAGGCGATAAACAAAAGTGCGACAATAAAAAATACACACATGTGTGACGCTATTTCTTGTGTTAGCGTGCTGTAGAATTAGTTCAAGATCATCAAAGGCTACGGGTAAACATAAATGCAACCCCAAAAGTTATAAAAAACGACTTATGGAGGTGTATGATCCGGAGAATCTACCAGTCGCACCGACAGCTAAGCGTGGACTATGCAATAGCTGTGTAAAAATGCATGAAATGCATTAAATTCATTTTCTAAGACCACAACACCATAATTCTATTGTCAGACTTGTGATACCAGTGATTCTAAATAGTTTATAAGAATAAATGTTTTGACTATGATTTCATGATGCTTCAAAAGCGTAATTTTAGAGATTTTTTTTATAAGTTTCTATTAGTTTTTATTTAAGTTGTTCCTTTGAAGCGTGGTAGTTATTATAGTGTATGTGTAATATTGAGTCTCTTATTTATTACCATTATTAGTTCATTAGAAATCTTCCTAATAAATTGGGGTCAGTGAGGACGAGTATTTGTATGGACACGAAGTTTTCTTCGTGCGAGTAAGTAAGGGTTAATGTTAGTGATTTTCGTTTTTGAACTTTTTGTAAATACGTTATGAAATCAATCTTTCTATACAGGTTTATTTTCAATACTAACAACATCGTAGGAATATTACTAACATTATAAACAAAATTTTTTGTACTATGACTTTTTGCAAAACATAATTTATAATTCATCAAAAATAAACCTTTAAGCTTCTGTTATATTAAAAGTTTATTGTTATATTATCTGACACTTTGTAGATCTGTGTTTGGTATTAAGGTCTTCCTTGACGACCTCCAGTCCTGCTTTTGCGTTTTGTACAAAGTTACCGTTAACCGTTTAGAGCTATCTATTTAAATATATTTATTATTATTTATTATTCGAAAGTAAAACCTGAGAAATTATTAAAAGAACATATGTTGATGCCAAAATATTCGTGATATAAATTAATGCTGTTTTCAAAATTTCCACAGGGATATCCTGTCAATCAGTAGGATTTGGTAAGTAATCGTAAAACAGACTATGAAATATTTTATACGCTTGTGGTAAAGAGTCTATTGTCGTTTAGTAATTCGAGTAAATATTCTCTATGATTTCAACTATGTACGCATTATAAGCGTTACAAAAATGTTATTTTCAAAACTTCGACTAAGTGTCATGTCTTTAGAGTAAGTAGGAATAGTAAGAAATAGGACAGATTGATTGCGACGGGAGGTTAAAAGTTACGGCCTTAAAAATTGACACACTGATAGTGAATATTTCGAGACTGAATAGTTAATTGACGAATATAACATCATTAATTGTGTTATATACTAATTTTTAACGAATTTATAATTGAACGAATTTGGACAATAGGAGATTCTACTTGGACCATAAAACTACTTTTTCGTCGATAAAGATCGAAAGTCGAATTGAGAACTCCTCCGAGAAAGAGGATCTCAATTAGACTGTATTTTTTTTATGTACGAGTATGTTACGCGATATCTCCGGTATTTGTGAACCGTTTTTTATGATTCTTTTTTGGTGGAAAGAGGGTACCTCCATAGTGGTCCCATTTAATTTTGAAGGAAATCATCCACCTCTAAGGGTTCACGCATGAAGGTTCATTTTTATAAATAGCGCCTAAATTTTATTATAAGGAGCAATTATTTTAATGGTTGATTTTGCTACTCTCCAATTCAAGGCGTTATTCTCTTTCAATATGCGTTGAGTAGTGAGAACCGATTTTTATTATCTACTGTGTCAAGTCTCGTACAGTGGCGAACTAGGGAATGCATCCGGGTTTGCGCACTTTCCGGTAACCGATTTCAATAAAACTTGGCAATTCTACGTACTTTTGAAGTCGGTTTTTTTAGTACTCTGTACTGAGATTATTATTTTTTAGTTTTAGTTTTTGGTTCATTAATATTATACACCAAATTTTGCTGTAACAGTTACGTCATCGAGTCTTAGAAAGTTTGTGACATATAAACAAAGAAGTGGATGAACGGAAGATACAGCAAAACTACTCGTTTAAGAGTTCCAGTTGAATGTGAAATTTAGAATCACATTTTGATAATGTCATACATTGATTAGCTAAAATTACTATTTATTACGACAGACAATAATAATAATTGTTCTGACAACCACGTCAATTATCGGATCTCAAACTAGAGTTGCTCTGGTACTGATAGTACTGGATTATGAGTAACAGCGCAATTTAATCCACACCGGGGTACTATACAAAAAACCCTGAATAGAATTAATACAGAAAATTTCATCTTGTTTATGGAAGTAGACAAAAAAAATACTTACAATAATCAAAACTCTGTATATGTCAGTGAAGTCTTTTGCATCAACCATCTTGTTGAATCTAAACATCACTACTCTGAAATAGTCCTTCGTCAAAGTAGGTAGAGGGGCAATTGTCCTGGAACCATAGAAAATTGACATGTAAAATATTATCATATTATATAATACTAATGCTATATAGCGTGCGTATTTAACTTGTGCAATCATCTGAATGATTTAAAGGTGTACAAAGTATCTTACATCTTTTCACCTAAGAAGTGGTTAAAGTCCATCTTCAAATCATAATTTCTAAACAAACTTTTCACAAAAGTTCTCAAGGTGCAGATTTTTTGTATTCGCTGCTTGGATCTTTCTATGGAGCCTTTGTTACATATTAGTGTTAATTCCAAAAAGTCTCGAGCTGTAGGTACAATAGATCTAAATATAAATACCTCATTTTGTGAAATGAAAGACAAGATTAAACCTCGCTCACGTTGTGTACCTATATAAAAATTGGTGCAATAAACAAAAAATTATGCATTTGCATACAACACTATGATACTTTCGGTACACTGTAAATAGAAGCGGGGACGTCTTAGGTTTAGTATGTTGTTAAGACAGGAATTTTTGGTGGTTGAAGAAGAAAATACAAATAGGTTGCTGCAAAAACATACTGAAGAAAAACGTAAAGTGGATATCCAAAAAGAAAACATAATGACTCACGAAGATCCTTTTTGACAAAATGTTGCTGTTTCTTCATCCATTCCTCCAGAATATCTATAGCTTCCTTCATCCTACCTGGTCCGTCTAAGTCCCAGGACTTGCGGACAAATTCCAAAGTGTCAGGTGGGAATTTCAAAAACAAAAAAGAAAAGGTGGGAATTTCAAAATTGAACTTTTTGGCAACGTTTCCATTATTCTTTATTTTAAAGAAAATTTGAGATAATTTGATATTTCTTCTACGCATAAACACATATTATGCAAATATTTTGTGATAGTAGCTTAACACCACAGCATTCGAATATTGTGTCCTGAGCATAATTTCGTAATCTTCTATTTTATGATATTTCAGTTTTTTATTTATTAAAATACATGTACCACCCCTACTTCTCATGTTTTGCCTGCAGTAAGACGTTGCTAAATCATAACCAGTTACAATTATACGACTTTCGTTACCAAATGTAATCATTGTTTCTGATAGGCAAATAATGTCTGGACCTTTTTGATTCGAATGTAATTCAGAAATTGCAACATCAAAAATGATTTTTTAGAAGCATACCCAGCTATATTCTGGTGCATTAATTTTATATAATTAGGTCTTTCATCATTAACGAAAAAAAAAATTATTTTGGCATGAACAAGACGAGTCTAAACTTACTGGAACTGTAATGTTAGGCCTGTTAAGATATGGGTCTTTCAGACTATATAGATAATAATAATGTCATTTATTAATTCATTCAAATTTTCAATAATAATTTTATGTCCAACGTTGCTTACCAAACCGCTTGCAGTATACATTTTCGAACAGTATTCCAATTTTTTGTTACTATCTAATAAATAAACATACTCATGGTACTTATTGTCCCGATACAGCAGATTGTAGAATATTTCTACTCGTTTATTGTATAAGTTTGCATAGTTACCAGATTTATAAGTGGGCAAACAAAATATTATATTTCTGTGTTGTACATTTTGTAATGTGTTTCGGATATTTATTATTAATCTAGAATATTTGTGAGTTTCTTTGAAGTCTGAGTCACCTATAAATATAACACAGTAGTCATTAAAATTAAAATCGCCTAATTTATTTTCTATACCTTTCAGAAGTTGACATATACTAGCTCCTGGAGTTATATAATGACAGATGTCGGTGCGGTCAATTTTACGTCCAGTATATTGCGAAAT
>NW_020653711.1:4693692-4708424 GCF_003589595.1 Hyposmocoma kahamanoa
TGCCAAGTGGGAAACATGGTAAATAACCTGTAACTAGTGACAATTAATTTTCTTAAACTTTCGAAAATAAACTATTTTTTCACTTCGCAATGCTTTTTTTCAACAAACCGAAAAAGTTATGGATTAGAAAAATGTGTTTCAATTCTAACATAACATTTATCTTTCTTTACTTAAACTTCGTTATCCTTGCTCTTTGCGTCTGTAACTTACCACATTGTCACGTTTACTATTATGGACAGGCGAGTAGCTTACCACCAGACGCACGACTCGTTCGTTCCGTCACTTGATATTACGAAACAAAAAAAAAACAAAAAATACTGGTTGATTGACGCCATTAATTGAGTATGACATTTATAAACAATTCTGATATTACAAGCAAGTAGCTTATTTTTAATTCTTGTTATTATCATTACGTAACCGAAAAAAAAAGTACAGCACATTCAATTTCGTTTTATTTTTTTTTAATTTCGAACTTAAAACTAGAACTTATGTCAGGTTCAAATTAATTATAATATAAAGGATATATTAGGATAACCACAGAACATTTCTGTAGTCGTCACCATTTCACAAGTTTTAATGTTTAAACAAAATATCTCTGTGTAAGCATTATGGTAGTAAATTAGCATTTTCTTCAAACGCTACGAGTCTTTAGTATAACTCAGAAAATGTCGTATTAAAGTTGAATGGCCTGTGGAATGTTCCAATAGTTTCACCATCAAATTAATTATGTAATTCCGTAAATTACCTATCTGTACTATTGCAGCCATTAGCACGCTACGCTTTGCACTTTGGTTTAGGGTTGCCGTAATAATATAATAATAATAATAATGCGTCAAACAACTACACCAATTATCTGATCTCAAAGGGAATTTAAGAAATTGGGGATCGAGGGAATTTCCTGTACTATGAGTACCAGAGCAACCGAATTCAGTTCGAGAAACTACTCGGATCGCTCAAACCAGAACTAATTTAGAAAAGTTCATTTTCCGAATTAATCTTACCGGGAACCGAACACGGGATCTCCACGTGAAGCGCACATAGTACAAACCGCTAGGCCACCGAGTTGTCACCGTAATTCAAGGGGTATCTTAATTTAAAAGTTTTGTGAAGACGATAAGTTATTTTGAAACTCATACATAATGGCGATATATTTACTTTAACATAATACATGTCTAACTAAGTATTGTATTATCTATAACAGAAAAGTTTTTAAAATTCTACATCATGTTTTGAAATCAAACATACATACCTATACCTACAATAGAAATAAACAAAATCAGTAAATAACTAGTAATAAATAAAATCAGATCAGTAAAAACGTTAAAATAAGTATAAATTATACTTATAAGTATAAAATGAGTATGCTAAGATTTAAAAAAAAATTTTTCATTAATTTAAAAACGTAATTTGATTTGTCCAGTTCTCGAGGATATTTTCCGTCTCGAAGTTGGCCAGATTCCTCCGAGTCGAGAAATCTCGAGCAGAAACCCTAGTGCCGAGGTCTTTCCCCGAAATCTTCGGCAAACCCAGGAAGGTGCTGAGAGTCCTTAACGAGCTTGAGTGGCACGAATAGGACCCTACACCCATCACACGCAAAATAAGCACCCAGACGTCGAGTATCCAGTTCATTGCACCACACAGTTCATATGCGAAGTGAAACGCATTCCGTCTTTTTCCGTTTTACAAGCCGTTGATAAGTGTAGTTAATTAATTGCCTCCGTGCTCGAACGGTTACCGTGCCGGATTGTCACGCAGAGATACCAGGTTCGATTCCCGGGCCGAGAGAAATATTTTTATGGTCTACATTTATTTTTCTCGTGAGTTTGGGTGTAATTTGTGGTTGTCTATATGTGTGTCCATGGTACCCGCGACACAGGTTTCCCTAGTGCGGGGCTATGTTGAGTGTGTGCGTTATTATTATTATTATTATTCCTTTACCCTACGGAACGAGATTAGTCCACTTTCTCCAGTCGTGGGCTACCATGCGATATCGCTCCAGCGGTACCAACTGATCATCGTCCAGTGGGCCGACACAGGTTGGATCTCATCACGTTCTGATTAACTTCCGTTCTTTATTAATGTCCAAACCGGCGAAGTCTGTGCGCTTTAGTTTCACCGATGATGCATGGCTGGACGACGTTCTAATCCAGTATTAGGGCAAACTCTCTATCTGTTATCGTTTCTTTGAACTAGTCCCAATACCTTTTCAGAAAGAATCTCTTAGTCATCAGGACTTTATGAATATTTAAGTGTGAAGTTAGTAATTCAGGAAAATTTAAACTTTACATGTACTTTATGAAAGATAATATTAGAAGCCTATGGCGACGCTATTTAAGTATATTAAGTAGCTAGATGACACTACTATCTTCGTGGTAACAATTAAACGCATGCAGTAAACTAATGTAGGTTAGCGAAGATAAGATAACCGTGGGACTGCGAAAAATTTAATTTATTCTTTAACCAATAAAGGAGCCAATAGGCTGGTGCTTTTATCGTTGAATTTATTAGTTGGCGTATGCGAGTCATTAGCGATTTTGTTTTGTTTAAGCCTAAAACTAGGTGCCATTCATCTGCCAAATGATAACATTGTTTGTACACAGTAGGTTGATTAATAGGAAATGAAACTATTTTTCAGGATTTAAATCGCGTATATTTGTTATTTTCAAATAAACTGACGTTTTGGGCCCTTTACAGTCAACTGTGACCACGGGACCTGTAAAGAGTCCGAAACACGCGATTTAAATCCAAAAGTTTAGTTTAGTAGTTTCATTTCCTACGTGTAGAAATCGCGAAAACCTAAGAACTCGATAGGTTTATTAATGTTATTTATTCGGAATAGTAGGTTCATATTCGAAGATATGAAATAAATATACATAAAGGTATAAAATATTTACGATAAACAATCAACGTTCTACTCAAATATTTGACGGTGGAAATTTATAACAGGAATTTGTTTTTTTTTTTGGACGTCAATTTGTAATTTGACGAAACAATAACAAATCTTGTTCTGGTATTTTACGCATGGCTTTTAGTTTAACGGACTTGATATGTGTGGATTGGTAGAAATATATTTGTATATTTTTTGATTTTGCATTTGAGAAAAAACGGAAAAGTCACTTTCTTGTATTATGATACCAAGTAACAGAACCTGGTAGCACCTAATGGTAAGCAACGCGCCTGTTCATAGCGATTGCAGTGCCATGCATAGCTTTAAATCGCAAAGATCTGAGGGGCATTGCTACTGCGCCCATTACCCTGAAACATAAGTTGATAAGTCTCATGTGCCCGTAATTTCACGACCGCTTAACCCTTCAGAATTCTTTTTTATTATTATTCTATTTCTTGGCGGCAGAAATATGTAAGGTACTCTGCTTCCCTGGACGAATATTAGGTCTCCTTATAGACTTACCTGAGCTCACTCCGCCATTTTCGCTTCCGACCATGCCTTAGGTTGTGTCGCGCAAATTTTAAAATCGTAGATGCCTTATTGTGCTGTTTTGGAGTGCAAAAATGATACCCGCATCAAAAACATTACTCGTAGTACTATTTCATGTCATCTGTAAGTCTTATTTTAATAAATTTTTAGTTTTCCTCCGCTTGCTACAACAACGTGTTATCTCTGATACATTGACATATTATTTAAATAACACGTTGTTCTGGCAAACGGGCGTTTTCTGTTTATAGAAATATTTTTTTTGTTACAAGAAAAGAAAATAAAGCTTATGTCCCTGCAATATCGTCGGCTTAGTGCAAGAGGTCATTAGCTCTTAATTAGTCTCGCTAAAAAAGTTACGCAATTGGTCGCATGGGGTGTGCAACGCCCCAAAAGAGGGTCGTGAAATAAAATACAAACTACACGCAAAAAATACAAAAGTCACAAGGTGCCAGGTCGGGACTGTACGTGGGATGGCTCATAAGATCAACGTTGTTCACCTTCAAAAATTCATTTGTCTGTCTGGCCGTGTGAGAACTGGCGTTATGGTGCAAGATGATACGCCGTTTACGGTTATTTTTACGGAGTTTGTGAATAAAATGGTCATGTCCCAATCACTATTCACGATACAACGATTCTCCAAAGCAACAGTAGCCACGTGTCCAGTTTTATTAAAAAAATAACTATAACCTGTACATGCATACCATACATATAGGGACCGTATAAGTTAAGGTCCTGACCCCAGATCATTCCGTGTACAGGGTGTCACATACCGTTATCAAGAGGCTAGTGTGCCTCTGGTGAGCTGCCCCGGGTGCACGTACAATACTCTCCCTATTTTCCAGATAGGTACCGGAGATGTTGACACGTTCACTTCCTGTTGTGCATTGCACAATTAACGGTTGTTACCGCTAAGCTGTTACTCTAAAGTCCACTAGCAAATCTTCGCTTTGGCGGTGGAGTTGTTGGCACGCTGATCTCCGAACGCCGAAACGTCTCTCCAGTTCGCAGAATCCTAAGGTGCTGGAGGGACCGGAGGAATGTTTAGCTCACCCTCTAATAGCTCTCCTGCCTCAGCGAAAAGTAGAATTTCATGTTATGTTATAATTAGTAAATCATTTATATATAATAAAAATAGAATGGGGCCAAGGATACTCCTTTGAAGAGCTCCAGAGTTAATTCTCTTAAACTCCGACCAGCATTTAGTCTTTCGATTATTCTGGAGTTTAGTAAATTCCGTACATTGAAATCTGTTTTCTAAATAGCTTCGAAACCAGTCATTGACCTTTCTCCTTATGCCTTGACCATGTCATTTATTTAGTAGTCGTTTATGATGAACAAAGTCAAAAGCCTTACTCATATCAAAGAATAGGGCCGCTACAGCTCTTTTTGTACGATACTTTCTATCACAAATTTTTGTAATTTAAAATTGGCTGGAATTGTAGATTTATTATTTAAGAATCCATTTTGCGTCTCTGTTATTATATTATATTTAGTGAGAAAACTATTGAGCCTTTCAAGCATAATCTTTTCTATGACTGGATATTATTGCAAGTGTAACTGGTCTATAGTTGGTTATATTCCTTCTGTTACCTTTCTTAAATAATGGTTTTACTATAGAATATTTTAATCTTGCTGGTGTGTTTAATGTGACTTAGTGTTGTGGAGATATATTTAGCAGTTTGCTTTAATAAGTTTGTTGGTAATTCGTCATAACCCACCGAGCAAGTATTTTTCAATGAGTTAATGACATTATATACTTCCAGATAATCTGTGGGGTATAAAAACATGTTTGCAGAGATAGTGTTATCAGTCACAGTTTCATTTATTTATTTTTTATTTATTTATTTATTTATTTATTTATTTCAGGCAACTAGGACCCATAGATACATACCTTACAGACTAACATACATATAATATAACATTAATATAATAAAACAATAACAGAAATATTAAATAAATACCTTACGGACTAATCATAAATACAATATAACATGATAATATACATATAACCCTATTTATTTACACGTATGTACTTCGACGTGTGACGCAACGTGAGTGTCCGGTAGCCGTCCTCGGAAACGCCGGTATATGACACCCTTCGGCCAAAAGTCTTCTCTCATGAAGGTCGACAGGTGTTGAGTTGGTACTCGCACCACAAATGAATTAAAATTCACGTTGTGGCGCGACTCCAACCGCTCGACCCTCAGGTTTGCATTGGCCTTTACTCGCATGTACTCCACAATATCCGCAGACTTGGTGGAGTAATGAAGACGCGACACGTATAACAACGTCGTCGGTACCGCTGGACGCAATAAATGATTCGGGCCAGTCAGGGCGGTGCCACTAAGGTTTCGGCTGATGTTCTTCTTTTTCTTTTCCACCTTCCGAAAGCCGTCCTCGTCGCACTGATCAACTCGTCTCGGTGGTACTGACGACGCAGCTCCAGATACGAGTTTCTTTTTCAGTTTTCCCTTCAATGGTTGCCTGGGTTGTGGTTGTGGAGTACTGGGTCGGGCAGCGGCAACAGCTGCGTAATTACGTGAAGGGGTCGTCTCCGGCGGGGCGGGGTGCGGGGAAACGCGCGCGGCAACAGCGCCAGGGGTCGGTGACACATGCATGTCAGCCGACTTAAAACTGCTGAAAGAAGCATTTTGCGCCCCGCGACAAGTGTTCACGTTGCAGGCCTCAGGTGACCTACTTACCGAAGCCGCACTACTAAGTAATGCAACTTGGGCACGGAACTCACTGATGGTGCTGTCTGAGACCTCCAACTTACACTGAACTTCAGCAAGGCTTGCTTTTAGGGACGTGATGTCCTTCAGCAGCCTGGTGACGTCGACGTGGTCGAACGTGACAGGGGGCAGCTTATGCAGCTCCTTCGCCACGAATGCAGGCACGTCGTCTGGGTCGGTCTCCTTGAACAACGTAATGATGTCCTGGAGACTCTTCACTCCTCCATCTCTCCGACGAGACGGCATCTGCTCGGCTTTGCCAAACGTCCGGAAAAGCAGCGCCTTGCCACTGCAAATCTCTTCTTCTTTGAAATTTGACTTGCAGATCTGCACGATGCTGACTTCGTCCATGGTATCTATGGCGTGTTGTATAAACGCCAACAGTTCGTTGGCTATGAGTTGCTGAGAACCCATAGTCAATTCACGTAATTGCGGCTATTGCCGCGCGGGTCGCGAATTATTATAATTCTTATTGTGTAGTGGAGCACGTCCGAATCCGAGCGTGCACCGCACCACACTCTTTATGCATTGAGGTGTCTCGTTTGTAAGATTTATAAAGAAATCGTTAAAAGCTTCTGCTATATCTTTGGGATGTGAGAACGTTTGTCCATTTTGATTTATTTCATCAATGCCAAGTTCATGAATGTCACATGATGTTTGGGTCTTTATAATATTCCAAAATGATCTACATTTGTTCTACGATACTTTTAGAAGTTTCTTATTACCAATTCTTTGTGACCCAAGTATGCAACGTTTTTGTTTCTATGTTGTTTTCGGTGTCTTGATGATTTATGGTACCGAAAATATAATGCTCTTTTTACAGTCCATTACTTCTTTAGTCCTTTCGTAATCCATCTTGTCGTATTCGATTTTTTTTTACTTTAGCGATATTTTATAATTTATAAAATAATACCAGGTATTCATGTAATGCAGCAAAGGCATCATTAGAGTTCTCTTGTTCTAATACATTTAAGAATGATAGGACTGAACATTGACTTACAAATAAATGGACGTCGGGTCCTCGCTAAAAAGTGTCCGAACTTACAGGGCGTTAAAATCGTATACACAGAGCGTCAATCACGCTTTAGTCTTCGTTTGTTCGACTGACAGCGCGCTTGTCAATGATGCCGTATTGTGTAGTAAAACCTTGTAAAAATTACTCAACTAAAGTGAAAAAACAGGGTGGTATATCATATTTTCAGTAAGTACTATATTGTGTTATCATAGTTATCATTTAAAAGTGTTATTTTATGCACTAGTATATCTATAAATACTAATAGTAATCTATAAATACTATTATTTAATTTATATTTAAATTAATCGTAAATATAATTTACAAAAGCAATCAAAATAATCAAATAGCTAACTGTGTCTTTCTGACTCATTGCTTGCGTAAAAGACTGAAGGAGACCCACCACGTCAATTTCAATTGTTTAAAACACAAGCGTTTGAAATATTTAGAACAAACATTTCATAGAGTAGCTTTGATGCTAATGTTATTATCAAAATATTTTTTAATAAATGTTAGTAATACTTTCAAATATTGTTGTACTCTTTCTACGACTCGGGGTTACGAATCAGAAGACCGAAAATACATTTGCCCGAAATACGTTTGCATGAATTTCCATAATCCCGAAAGTATTTTTTTAGGTTTTTCGAGAGAAATATATGTATGGCCTACATTTATTTCTCTCGTGAGTTTGGGTGTAATTTGTGGTTGTCTATATGTGTGTCCATGGCACCCGCGACACAGGGTTTCCCTAATGCGGGGCAATGTTGAGTGTGTGCGTTATTATAATTATTATTATTAATTAGTACCTAACTGTTTATTTTGGAAAGCGTTTCTCTTGCGCAATCAATATCGCGCATTTTAATTTTGTAATTACCTCACAACGGCAAATACCCTATTACCGTCATAGCCGTACTTTTTCATGCACAAGAAACATTTGCAAGAACTATGAGCAGTACGACTATGCCTGTTGACAGAATCAACCGTCGTCAGTGCTAAACCGTAATAATAATATTGAATCAATGTAAGCACTACGGCATATAGAAAAGTTATGACGCTTTTGAGCGCAGTATAATTTCAGTACTATGTACGAATGGGTTAAGAAAATGGTAAGAAAAGAAAGGAAACCAGAGCCGATGCAAGCTTAATAAAAGACCATAATATTAAAGCTTTGGTATGTGATTACATCAATAAGTGAACAAAAACACTGCATAATAATACAAATAGTAACAACATTGATAGCCTAATGGTTTGTATTGTGGGCACTGGATGAGAAGTTCCCGAGTTCGATACCGGTAGGATCAATTTAACAAATTAACTTTTCTAAACAGTTCTGGTCTTGGTATTCTATTGTAAAACAATCACCTGGTCTGAAACTAGGGAACTCTCTGTACATACTCCCCATGAGTATCAGAGCAACAGAATCCCAGAGCAGAACCAATTTAGAAAAGTTCATTTCCCAAGTTGGTTCTACTGGGAATCGAATCTGGGACCACGAACGATGGAATTTATTTCGGGGCATAACTCAGAATACCCAGGCCAAAACAACTTTCGAAAAGTTCATATTTAGTTTTATAGTTGATTGAGCTGATTTTTTACGGGTTTAAAAAAAAATCTCGAATAACTTGAGAAATCGGGTACGAGAATTTTCGAAACTCAAGAAAAAAAAGTCAGACACCCTAGCTCGTAATAAATGGCATTGTATAAAATTCAACATTTACGTATAAAATTTATTTATAAATAATAAAGGCTACTCCATTACACCTCTGTTCAAGTAGTTTTCACTAGAAGCTACATATGGTGTATTTTGGTAAGTTTCCAGTAGAAGCTGAATATGGTGTTTTTTTGCGCCTTTCAATAGTTGCAAGCAAAATTAGGTAGTACTGCAATGCCGTTACAATTTAAATTCAACGTTTTAGCTTTTTCATATTCCTTTACATGTCACTACGTTTAAACAAGTTGACTTGGGACATTTTTTTTTGTGGTTTTTGTAATATACCCGTCGTCCATTTATTTGTAAGTTAATGGTTTTTGTATTAGACCCGATGTCCATTTGTTGGTAGGTCAATGTGTATTCTAAATTCAAATTACAAAGATACAGAATGACAGCCCTACGCAGAACTGTCTTCAGTCGGTATTAAATTTCCCGAATTCTCTTTGCAATAGAGAATGCGTTGAGGAATTTAACATTTGGAAGTTGGTCCTTAATCACGTTTAGTAGAAGTCTACACAGGTTTTTCCAGAATGTTTAGATGACAGGACCAGTTCTTTAGGTATCCACAGTTTTCACTGAGCGTTTTCACGCTCAAAAGGATTAACCACACATATTATTATGTGGAATTGGCTTGAGCCACTGGCGCAAAATGCACAACGTAATTTTTCCCTTGTATTACATGGTCATAAGGCTTTTTTCATGAGAGTAACAATGGCGGGTGTACCTTAACGGATCCTGACAAATGTGGTATCAAAAAAATGTTTGGTATCAATCCTAATTTGTACTATTTAGTACCTCTGTTTAAAAAAATTGTACCTGCATCAGAACGAAGTTATAGAAATATCAAAGGTACACCCGTCATATTGACTGTCGATAAGGTGGGTGTACCTCGGATTACCAGTATTTATTTAATAACTATCAAAGCTTCTTATTCCAAAAATTTCTACCTTAAAAGTACTCTGAAGTAAAGGACACTCCAGCTTGATCTGCTGGTTAGTTTCTGAGAAATAACACAAAATATGTTGAGATTTAAGAGTGCCGTGTGTCTTAACGAATCTTGACATGTTTGGTACCAAAAAAATGTACCAAAATTGTAATATTTAGTACTTATTCTTAAAAAAATTGTACCTCTATCATAACGAAGTTATAGCAAAATCAAAATTGTAAATATTGTCGTAATTTAAAAAAAATAAATTTCCGCCATTTATTTGGGTAACTAGGCAAAGGTTCCACCATACAGCCTCTTCTCATGTCAGTATTTTTCATTATTTTGATGGAAAAGGTGACAAGCGCCTGGTCTTATATTATCCTGCTTAATAAAAAACATAGTCGCTTTCCCTGTCCTCTACAATTAAATGGCATCAACCCTTAATAGGAAATAAACTTAATAATAACAATAATAACTCACACACTCAACATAGCCCCGCACTAGGGAAACCCTGTGTCGCGAGTGCCATGGACACACAAGTAGACAACCACAAATTACACTCAAACTCACGAGAGATATAAATGTAGGCCATACAAATATTTCTCCCGGCCCGGGAATCGAACCTGGGAACTCTGCGTGGCAGTCCGGTATGGTAACTGTTCGGCCACGGAGATAGTTATTTCAAATAAGATGCAACAGAAGTTTACTAAAATTTTGTTTGCTTTTTGAAATAAAAACCAAACAAAATTTTAGTAAACTGAATTGTTTCATCATTGAAACTCCATACAAAAAACAAGTAAGTTTTTCTAGAAAAGGTAAGTTATATTTTTCATTGCTCACAAAATTTATGTGCAGTTAGAACTGAACATAATTTTCGTGTACAATCAACTAAAGCGCTTGTGATTAGATAGAAAGATGCATAATTTCATACATATGGCGAGTACCTATAAAACGAATACTGTTATAAGCCGAGTAAAGGAGTCACCATACCTTTCGACACGGAATTGCATTAAGCCGGTCAGAAAAAAGGTGAGACTCAGAATGGCGGGTGTACGTTAACGGATCCTGACAAATTTGGTATCAAAAAAATGTACCTCTACCAAGTACCTCTGTTTAAAAAATTTGTACCTCCATTAGAACGAAGTTATAGCAATATCAAAGGTAATCCTTTATAAAATAAATGACGATTTAAAATTATATTGCAACCGTAACCTTAACGCAAAATAGTGTTGTGACAAATTTGAAAGTTCATCTTTGCACGAAAACTTAGGTTTTTTTATTAAAATTAAGTATTTTATTATAAATATAATTATTAAGAAAAGAAGTAGGTATCATTTAATTTTCGAAGTGTAAGGGCACATAATAACATTTATTCGTTTTTATGCAAATGAAAAAGATTATGAAAACTTTGCCCAAGTGCTTAAGTATTCTGAGCATAAATTTATTCTTAATACGTAATTGGGATGTACAAAGAGCCATTATACATTATAATTTATATTACATAAGTCTGAATAAGCATATTCATGTTTTAAATGTCTGTTGTTTAAATTATTTAGGATCAGATTGTAAATATTCATTTTAATGCTCAGGTTTAATAAGACAACATAATAAAATTGTTTCATTTTTAAGGACAAGGATAGCTCGATAGACTTTGCCAGCTGTAGTTACTATGTTTTATCTTTCTTTAAGTTTGATTTTTAGGTAATATTACTAATTTTTATTTTTATTTGACAATTTCAAGTGACGGAACGAAGAAGTCATGGATCTGGTGGTAAGAGACACGTCTGCCCATAACAGTTGCAATGCCACTCAGTGCTTTAAATCACAATGATCTGAAGGGCACTGCCACCATGTCCGTCACCTTAGACATAAGTAGACAAGTCTCAAGTGCCTATAATTTCACTAACACCCTTACCCTTCGAAACGCAGTAATACTCACATTACTGCTTTGCGGTAGAAATAGGTAAGGCGGCAGTACGTCTCTAGATGGATTCTTTCACAAGGAGCTCTATTAGATTCCAAGTAGAACAAATCTGAGAAATGAACTTTTCTAAATTAGTTCTGGGCTGAGTGGTCTAGGTATTGCCACAGTGTAAGGAAATAATTGGTTAATTAGACTGTGGTAGTGCACTGGAGTGAGTCCCTTACCTCGGTACTTACAGCACAGGGAACTCCCTAGTTTGAGATCAGGTAATTCATGGGGTTGTCTGGTACATTATTATTATTTTCTAAAAAATATACTCAACTCTCCATTGTTACTACATTGGATTGTACTAATATTATAAATGCGTAAGTGTGTGTATACATTTTTCACGCCTAAACCGCTGGAAAAAAGTGAATAAATTTTGGTATGGAGATAAATGGGACCTACGAGAATGACATAGGCTACTTTTTGTTACAAAAATAAATCTTAAACTAATTTGGACTCATTCTCCTGTGAACAGAATCAGTATGGTATACTTACGGAGGGTAGACGAGTGCCAGATTTGGATATTTTCAATAATTCCTCGCCTTTGTTTAGACATCGTGTATTGCAATCGTTATCAGTTAATTTAAATGTAAATAATATATTATGTTTTAGTATTGATGTAGTAAGTGTCTATTGATAAGTGTCAAATTTATGATATATAAACACATTATAGCTCTTAAATAATAAATAAATTAATTTATAGTTATTCGAATCGAATTCTAATTATTTGTAATTCAAACTGCTTACTAATCCAATGTGAAAAATCATTTATGAATATGGATCAGGAATTAAAATAACAAGTGCCTATTGATAAGTGTCAAATTTATGATACAAAATCACATTAGAGCTCTTAATAAGTTAATTAATTTATAGTTATCCGAATCCAATTATAATTATTTCTAATACAAACTATTAAAAAAATAAAAAATATATTATTATTATAGTTTTTAGGAATATGTGATATGTATTCTGTGGATGTACCTTATTAAATAAAATGGGGTATGGATGTTTGTATGGAGAATCAATCATTTCTCTAACTAATTTTAAACAAACTTTGAACTAAACTTTCAGATTAACATTTTTTACCGACTTAAAAAAAGGACGGCTGTATGTTTGTTTTCAGATATCTCCGTCAATTGTGGACCGATTTAGAAAATTCTTTTTTTGTTTGAAAGAGTGCGCTCTCGTGGTGGTTCTATTGTAACCAAGTCGATATCTGATGATAGGATCTCATGAAAGTCGAAGGAAATCCTCAAATTTTACAGGCATGTCCGCGTATTCACCAACGTCTCCATCAGTTGCGGACCGATTTTAAAACTTCTTCTTTTATTTGAAAGGGTATACTCTCGAGGTGGTCCCTGATGCTGTTCTAGGTTCGTTTCGAATTATTTTCAGAAAATAAAAGTCGCCTTTTCATTTGACACAATACGTGTAATCAACACATCACCGTCACCATGACAACCAGAAAAGAAAATACATAATGTACGAAGGAGTCCGTAACAGTCCCATTGTCACCAAGACGTCAGAACCTGATGGGAGAATCCATTGACTTACAATTATATGGACGTCGGGTCCGCGCTAAAAAGTGTCCGCACTTGTAAGGCGCTAAAATCGTATACAGAGCGCGACACTCCGCTTTAGTCTTCATTTGTTCTACGGACAGCGCGATACTGCGATGACATAACAATTTAAATTTCGAATAGGTTGACTTGGGACATTTTTTTCGTGGTTTTTGTATTAGACCCGTCGTCCATTTATTTGTAAGTCAATGGGAGAATCCCAAACTTTTGAAGTCGGGTTTTTTTTGCAATGAAAAAGTTACAATTATTAAACCTTCATATCTCGGCCTATGTCCACAATAACGGACAGCTTAAATTTATAATTAGGCAAAACTAACCTACAATGAACCCTCACTCAATTATATAACCTATTTGCGAATAACACAATATGCTAATTAGTTAATTAAATGCTAAAGTTGTGTTGTCACGCGTAAGCGTTTGTAACAGGCAACCCATAAAATAAACTATTTAAAACAATTAAACTGCCTCTAAACAATAACGCGGTATTGCAGAATACTACAATATTGAATAAAGCATACATCGATGAATAGAGCAAGCGAACTTTATCATGAATAAATAAATAAATAAATAAATAACACACACACTCAACATAACCCCGTACTAGGGAAACCCTGTGTCGCGAGTGCCATGGACACACACATAGACAACCACAAATTGCATTCAATCTCACGAGATAAATAAATGTAGGCCATACAAATATTTCCCCCGGACCGGGAATCGAACCTGTGAGGTCTCAGGTCAACGTGGCAGTCCGGCATGGTAGCCGTTCGGCCACAGAGGCAGTTAATAAACCACTCATCTTCTTATGTACAAATTTTTTTTTATTATGTTGTAACGTTTTATTTATCTTTGGACGACTGGCGCGTCTAGCTTGTTCCTGTTCCTATGTCAAGACTATCTGTCGTAGACGTTTATTTTATAGGTGGACGACTGTCGTATCTAACCGTTCCCATTTGATCGTGACGACAATTTATCGGTTCACGGCAGCGGCCTTGTTGTTTGGACGACAGAATCGTTTGAAGATGCGATTATCTGTCGTCACATTTTTAACGTGATGTTTTTCTTATCGTCTGACGACTGTCGTTCTAGCTCTTCCCATTATCACAATAGTCTGTCATCGTAACGTCAAAAAAGTAGAACGTTGAACGACAGTTAATCGTGCTGTTCTATGTGTGAACAACTTCATTTATCGCATATAAAATCGCATTGAAATGAATCGATATAAGAATAGCTAGATAACTAGATTCGTATTCACTTGAATCGATCTTCATGAAAATCTAACCTAGACAACCGCGAATTTCTCACGAGGGAAATAAATGTACGCCATAATAATACTTCTCCCCGCCCAGGAATCGAATCCGGGC
>NW_020653711.1:4718424-4729879 GCF_003589595.1 Hyposmocoma kahamanoa
ACCAGTGTTTGCTTTTTAACATAAATATATTCTTTTTTATGTATATTATAGGTTCCATGTTTGAAACTAACATAGCAACAAAGTGATTTCTTTACTTTTAAATATGGAATCCATAAAAACACTTTAAAAAATCTATTTAAGTTAAAAAGCATAAAGAGATATTAACTTACTTGGGAGGTATCGAATATAGGTAGGTTTTTTTATATACATAGGTTTATAAGTTACTCACCAGCTAATTGAGAACAAGATTCCTCGTCGCCATCATACTCCTTTGGTAAAATTTCCTTAGGAATATGCTTATGTAGATCCTCATAAGAACTGTGGACGTGCAATCTACTAGCAACCTTCTCTCTTAAAGCCTGCTTCAGTAAAAACACTATACGATCGACGAATGGAGGCGCATTCAGTATATGAATGCCTTTTATTTTTGTACCAAAACCTTCCTGAAAGTTGAGAGCAAAATTCTCATAAAGTATAAACAGAAATATTTTTTTTAAGTAAACAATACCAATTTTGTTTATGATTTTTTTTCGTAATAGTTTGTTGTTACAATTTGATACAAAAATTTTACATATCTACTAAAAAAATCTTATCAACCGTTCAAAAATTATTAACCTTTTAAGCGTTGTAGCTTTTTATTTTTTATTTTACGCTAAAAGTGCAGAAAAATTTGGACGGTCGGCAAGACTGCACGCCAATGTTCACAGCAGGACTTCATGGCTACTGATCACAACTGTCCACTGACAGCAAAACTGGCGCGCAGTTGCCACGGTGAAGTCACTCCGACTGTATTCAATTACAGCTGCTATTTTTTCAGTTGGATACAGTCGAAATACAACTAGTGCGACAACATCCTTAAGGCTGTACCACTGCGCAATCAAGGAATGGAACATGATACTCATAGCTGCATCTGCATTATCGAGCGCATCATTATTATATCGTCAGTTTAAAGGTAAAACTCGTCTGAGGGCACTGTCACTGCGTACTTTATCCTGAGACATAAGTTGGCAAGTCTCATGTGCTTGTAATTTCACCAGGCCCGCAGTAATGCTAACAGTAGTAGCATTGTCACTCAGAGCTGTAAATCGCAAAGATCTGAGAGACACTGCCACTGCGCCCGTCACCCTGACAGATAAGTTGACAAGTTCCATGAAATAAGATGGCAGTACTTCCCTAAACGAATTCTTTCACAGGGAGCTCTACTGCTACTAACAATTTTATTTTTACCCATTTACCCCCATTGAAAGACTGCTGGTAGTTGTGAATAATAATGCCTTCGGAATTTTGTTGTGTACCATCACATTATTGTATACAGATTTGTCTGATATAGAAACAAGGTAATTGAAATATCAGGCGCATTATTATTATTCTTCTTGTTATTATTATCATAGACCTCGTCGTTGTTATTACCAACCAGAAGCAGCTTTACGTGGTAACCTATCACAAAGTCGAAATTATTTTTTGTTCGAATTTTCATTACATCGAAAATCGCATTATAACAAAAGAGTTGTTCTTTCAGGATATGTTGGATGTTTATCGCAAAGACACAATTAGGTTCGGTTAGGTTAGATTAAGTTAGGTTTAAAAGAAAAAACATTTTCCTCTCAAAATTACTTTCGAGGTTATGAAATTTCGACCAAACGTCTGGAAAATGTCATTTCGGAGTACTGATAGGTAACCGCTTTACGTAGCGTGTTTAAAGACTTACAAAAGACGTGTAAAGTTTAATAATGGGGCTGACACTTACCGTGCATAAAACTTCGGCTTTCTTTACCACAACGGGATTAACTTTGCTGATTAGACCAAGGTGTACGTTCGTAAGGTCAATGATGTATCTTTCTGATAAGCTGTAGTCAAAGTGTAGTCTGTACTCTCCGACCTGAAAATTTTAACAGATGAAACAGTAAATAAATTATACAGAATACTTAAAGTAATGACTATTGCGAGTCCAGGAAGGGAGAAAAATGTGCCAGGAATGTAGCAAGTAGAAGTCTCGAAGTATATAGTATGCATATACTTACAATTGATTACTCAAAATCGAATGTACAATGTGGTGCACAAAAGAAGCCTCCTCGCAATGCCGTACTTCATATCTTTACGTTATACCGATGAAGAACAAGAACCTCGCAAATTCTAATGTTAGCAATTCTGTTTTTGCTGCAAATAATATTTTCTTTGTACTCCAAGAAAAATGAGTAACAATCTAATTATACACTCCATTGACAAAGTCACAGGAAGGGAAAATTATACTGACAGGAAATTCCAAATTAAAACTTGTTTCGGAAGTTTGTGACATTCCGTCACTGGGGCTTATGGAGAGAAAGAGACTTGAATATATATAAATAAATATCAGACAATATCACATATACAGTTCTGGTAACTAAAGCTCTTATGTTATGGAAACCGGTAACAACGACGAAGATATTATACAATACCCGAGACAATGTGGAAAAGTTAGTTTTCTTCATTGACCAGACAGGGGTCGAAACCATGAAAACAGGTATGAAAGCAACTCGACTACGAAGATCGTCAAAATCGAAGATAAATGCCGACTAATTTGCGCTGTAGCACGTATTTGCTTAGCCATGGCCAAATCATGCTTGTAACATAATTATGACGTTGATTAAGGCTACACATGAAGCTTGGATTGCGTTAGAGAAAGCAACATCAACGATGACAGTTATTAACAATAGACTAAAATTGTTACACGGCTTTGCTCTAAACAAACTCACCATAAAACAATATCTGAAGTAAGTGAGAAGGCTAAAGTCATCAAGTTTGCTAGTCGTGAACTGAGTTATCATTACCCTGGATTGGTCTGTACGACAGAGCTTAGGAAGAGGCACGTAGTTTCTGAAACGAAGAAGTCAGTAAATAGCATAATTTTATAATGACCAAAATAATTTCACAACTTTCAACCCATATTATACGTCCTTTTGCGTGAATAAGGGTGGACACCGGGGCAAGGATTTAGGCCACAATTCACTATCCTGTCTGATTGCATTGAGTCTTCTATTGTAAAGTTTCTAAATCTGTATTTATGATGTGCAGGTTTCTTTATAATGGAAACCTTTACTAGATATCCTAGGTTTGTTTCGAGTGAAGAGAAAATCTTCTGAATATCAGACTCTCTTAATTATTTTTTTTAATAACACAATTACAAATAATAACAATCAGAAATCATGTCTGTATTCTGTACCAAAATTTGATTTTTATATTTGATTTTTGTAAATAAAATGAAATAATATGAAAGAAATGGAACAAAAATGGACTGCACAGCTGAGCTATAAAGCGATGCTGACCTCGTTCATCGTCATTCCACCTTTCTATCACCGTCTATACTGGTTTCTGGACACTTATTTTAAAAATTTTAATCGTTCTTGAATTCCTTTTTTCTTCCACTATTCTTGTGTTGGTTCGTTCCGTCATTACTCCCACCAAAGCTCCCAAAGTGAGAGGACGTACTCACGGATCATCCTCGTGTAAAACTCAAACTTCACGTATTTTACTATTTTTAAATCATTAGATATACATAACTTATAGACCCCTTGCGGTAAATGTCTGGATTGTTTAGTAGGGAGTCTTTTATACTGATTGGATTTTTTTATATCATTTTATTGCTACAGCCCTTTTGTTTCTTCTTGTAGGTATATAAAATTTATGTAGACCGAGCCTTTTCTTTCTTTTCACTAAGGCTAGGCCACAGCTACTTTTGGTAGGGGTTTTTTGAATCCACCACCTCTGACGGTCAAGAAGAGCTAGCATAATCACAGGTAGCACAAGACATAACATCATAAGTTCCGTAAGCGGTTAAACGTATTTATAATACGTTACAATCGCAAACGCATAGACGTGGTTTAGAATTGGCGTATCTAAATCTTTGCTGTAATAAATAACCATAAAAATAATTACTTACATGCAATCCCAAAACTCTGAAAACTCGTCCACATTTCTGTTAAGAGACAATTCTGGCATAATTCCTCGGGAAGTCAACAATTTGTCAATCTTCTTTTTAGTATTTTCTACTGAACCTCTTGCCAAAATGAAGAGTCGTTCTAGCATATTCCGGGCTGAAACGATATAATATTCAATATTATACTCCCTGTAGAAGAGCTATATCCATGAGCAAAGGAACAACATTTCGACTTTGCTAATGAGGCCTAATACGCCGGTTGATGTTACTAACTAGACTTAGTTAACACAACACCATTGAGTATATAACCAGAAATAGAGACGAAATAAGGGTCATAAATTCCTGGTAACTCATCAGTGATACATCACTTATAAATATCAACTTTCGTTTGCACTGAAATATAGACAG
This sequence comes from Hyposmocoma kahamanoa, assembly GCF_003589595.1. NCBI lineage: Eukaryota > Metazoa > Arthropoda > Insecta > Lepidoptera > Cosmopterigidae > Hyposmocoma > Hyposmocoma kahamanoa. The sequence goes on from NW_020653711.1 coordinate 4,722,746, forward strand.
CGCCAACAACTGGCCTGTATATACGTCTCCGTATATTCCAAAAAATATTTTGTATTGTAATAAAGATAATATCTCTAACAATGGCGTGCTGTTCCATTTGGTAGTGTGGAGAAAAACAGCAAAATATCTATCTATTCTAAAACAGACGGAATCTAATTTCATCGATAATTAAATATTAAACATGTAATTTTGCAATTTTCGTCTATTATAGTAAAGCTCAAGTTAAGTGGTCGATTTGAAGTGAAAGAATTGACACCCATTGATGACACCCGTCAATTGTTTCGAATTCGGGTTGGCCAATCGGAGCGCAGTTGTCACAGTAATTATACGGCAGAATAGTTTTCAAACAAAGTAAATGATAATTCGTCTCTATTTCTGGTTATGTACTCGATGCACAACACCGACTTAGGGGAGATCAGTGGACTTATATTTAGCCAGCAATATTGACTTCATAAAAAAAGAAATACAATTTTATTGAAAATGACATTTTTTGCTGATATCGGTATCAGGTGGTTACGGAATGAACAAATGGTGCACCTGGTGGTAGGGGACACGCCTGTTCATAGCAGTTGTAGTGTCACTCGGAGGTTTGCAATTTAAAGCTATGAATAAAAACTAAGACTAACCGATTGGATTAAAACCATTTTCAGCCCATACAAAATTAAACATAAAATACGTGTCGCATGTACTAAAGAGTGTCGATTAAAGATTTGTAAATGTATTTTGTGTTCATAATTTACGTATACTTAAACTTTTTTTCTTACAAAGTGTCTTAATTAAACACCTATAACGGAGGTTACACGTATAATTATGACGGTTCTATATATAGCCCTTCCATGAATAACATTTGGACGTAGTTAAGCAAAAAGCATCCAATCCAGAAAATTATCAAAAAATGAGTTAAGTATACCAAACGGTTCCTAAAGTCTAACCTCTTATATCAGTAAAACAAATCCAACACATAAATATAAACAAATATCTCTGGAGTTACATGACATTATAAGTTTTGAAAATAAAACAGTGCGAAACACTTTTAAACTTCGAACTGCCATTTCTCGAAAGTGTCTCGAAACTGGAAGTGCATTGGATCCTTTTTGTTTAACTACGTCCAATTATAATCATGTGCTAGAGACAACCACCTCAATTACCTCAAACTAGAGAATTATAATGTAGCAGTAAAGTTCCTTGTGAAAGAGTTCATCCAGGGAAGTACTGCCACCTTACCTATTTCTGCCGCCAACCAGTAATGTGAACATTACTGCGTTCCGGTTTTGAAGAGTAAAAGTCCTGGTGAAATTACAAGCACATGGGACTTTTCAACTAATGTCTCAGAGTCATGGGCGCAGAGGTAGTGCACCTCAGATCTTTGCGATGTAAAGCTCTGAGTGGCACTGGAATTGTTATGGACAGGTGTGTCGTTTACCGTCAGGCGCACTGCTGTTCGCACCATCACTCAGTGTCATAAAAAACCCCTATACTATGAGTACCGAGCAACGAAATTCGCTCCTAGGTCCATCCAAGAGATTCAAACCAGAACCAATGAAAATGTTTCAGTTGCTGATTAAATGCAGTAATTGGCAAGTCAGATAATATTTAGTCATTAATATATATGTATGACTTTTATTATATATATATATACATATATGTATGACTATATACACACTACACAGACACTGTGTGTCTGGTTGTTTATATAGTGAGATACAACAATGGTAATAATATAATTTTATTTTATTACACCGTCCAGTCACACAATGATTTCCACAAACGACTCTGCTAACTACATTTACGTGTAGTTATGCTATTACTAAACAGACATACTTACATTCTGTTTGTTTTATAGCTTTAGTGTAGCTGTGAAAACTTGCTTAATGTGTTTAAAAAGCCGAAAAAAATAATGCTTTTGATTAACATCTAAAACATAATTGTATCACAGATAATTCTAAAATTAAAAGATAATTCTAAACTGGTTTTAGTTTATTCATGGGTTCCCTTATAAAATAATATATCTCCCACTATTTTCTTGTAACTCGTCAATGATAACGAAAAAATTTCTTTTTTTTCAGTTTGTCATTATAGTACTTACACGAGTGTCGAATAAATGTGTTTTTGGCGTAATTTGTAGATCATGGATAACAACAAAATATATTTTTGGTTCGGGAGGAGATACTAGGAATATTAAAGTTGTAGCAATAAAGCAATAATAAATCATAGTATGTCGTACTTGTAACTCCACTTATTCAGATGTTTATTTTAATTGTCAACGCTGATCAATAGATGGCACCGAGTAAACCAGAGATGCAATTGTATATGTATAAGGTTATTTCTCTTGTTCAGGCGTTGATTACATACAATAACATATAATAAAATCGCAAAGAAGCTGAGTTTCTATTTTTAATATTATAAAGTAAACGTCAGTGCTAAAGTTTTGAGAATAATTCAAAGAAATACCATCTATACAATTGATTGCAAACTAAGAAATAAAAAAGTACTTATACCATTGAGAAACTCTCGATTTGTTATCTTTTCAACGACAGCAGTTTACTGTTTTCACCAAGTATTCCAATTTGTAAATTATTTTAATTGAACATTAAGAAAATATCGTTTAAATCGTTTTGCGTTTCTTTTTATATTTCTTTTTTATTATGACATACATAAAATTTTCGAGAATTAATATTTTATTTTGTATTTATGTGTAAATTTATTAAAACTAACAATTTTTTTTCTGTAACAGTCTGTGTAGGTACTCTATTGTTTTAGATTCCCCTCACAGCCTGGTTTCACCCACAGCTGGGTATAGGCCTCCCGAAGTTTGTGTCATCCACCACGATCCTGTGCTAACCGCATGTATGCCGTGACACTTTATATTAATGATACTATATAACGATAACCGCTCTCTGGTTTTTGCGAAACAAATTAACGTTTGTTTGAAATGATGGCGATTTAAATATGAAAAAAAAAAGTTAGTCATTCATTTGTTAATAATCGGAGATTGAAATAGGCAACATTAAGATAGTAAATTAGGAAATAAAGGCCCTCTTACAACCACAGAAGATATTCTATTGGTAGTATTATAAATAAATACATTACAAAGTTTGAAAAAGATATTATTTACAGAACTCTCGTTGATGTTTTAGTAGCAGTAAAACACCTGGTGAAAGAGTTCGGCCAGGGAAGTACTGCCAACTTACTTATTTCTGCCACCAAACAGAATGTGAGCAATGTCAATGTCAATATATATAATAATCATTTATTCCCTAACTAAAGTTTTTACACTTGAAAATTTCATTTTTTTAAGCTTCCACTCGTTTGCTACGCTGACCTCCCTGAGAAGAACGAGCAAGAAACTTTAAGGATTGCTCTTTTCAAATAAACTTAAATGCTATGGAATACACTTTGAATCATAATTGTGTGGAATCTAGATTCTTGTTGTCTTTCCATACATCTTTATCTAATACGTACTGCGTTTAGGTTTTAAAGGGTAATTAGGGTACTGGTGAATTTACGGGCACATGGGCTTGTCGACTTGTTTCGGGGTGACGGGCGCAGTGGCTTTAAATGGTGCCAGGCGTACGACTTATTCGTCCTGTCACTTGGTATCTAAAAAAAAGTAATCGGTACCGGATATCCTGTCCGAATCTTAGTATGGTTTTTCCCAGTCATTAAATTAAATTAAATTAAATTTTAAGCTGTTTATTTCAGAAAAAATAATATAAATTAAAACTAACTTAATGCTAAAGAGTAAGAATTTTTATATTTTAAAATTATGTCCTCTACGCATCGTCCCCTCCACAGCGACCTTTATTAGCTAAACTTACACACATCTCTTATTTAATATTACCCTTAAACAAATGTTTTAGTACTTTACTATATAGCTTTTTGTTTGATGACTCTATTCTTTGTACTAATTCCTTTGGGACTCTGTTCAAAACATCTGGCAGTACTAAAGACCACATTCTCCTACCATACACATTGTTATACTTTGGGACCTTAAATGTTCGAATGTTAGGCAATAATCTTAATCTTGGTAATCTATTTTCTTTTTCTAGACATTGAATTTTCCCTTGGTATTCGGATATTATAGCAAGATCTACTTTATCATACACATTGAACACTTTACAGTATTGAAATAGCTTCTCATAGTTATCTTTATATTTGTGTTTAATTTTTAATGGTACAATTTTCTTAAGTAGTCTTATTTGTAATTGATAAATTTTTTTAAGATATGTTTTGAAAGTTCTGCCATAACTAGACAACCCATAACTTATAACAGAGTCCGCCATTGACAAGTAAAGTAGCCTCAATGTGTTGTATGGCATCTTACATTTTAGAACACTAATATTTGCCAGAATTGCTCTTAATCTATTACATACATGATCTACGTGAGGACCCCAACAAAACTTATGATCAATTTTTAATCCTAAGTAGGTGTGATTTTTGACAAAATCCAGTGCTTCACAGCTACAGGGTGTGCATTGCAAATGCATACATTGGTGATCATGGGCCACTATTCGGGGGATGATGTTCACTTTTAAGTATGGTGAATGAATGTGCATTAATTTTGTTTTATTATAATTTATGGGTAATCCCACATCATGTGCCTATTTACATAATGTATCAAATTCTATTTGCATCATGTTTTGCGCCACCTCTATATCTTTATGAGCTGTTAATATACAAGTATCGTCAGCAAATTGGTATACAGAGCCGTTTCTGAATATATTGCACATGTCATTTACGTACAGCAGATATTCAGTCATAGTGACGATTACAACTACAGTGAAATTCCTCGTATTATAACGTTGTTGTTCTATAAACAAATAAATACCTATGCAATATGTAATATAATTGCTCGTGTTCTGCATCCGCAAGATATTCATAGCTGCACATAATTGGTTTCCATAAATGGCAGCACTTATGTAGTCTTAGGTACTTGACATCTTAATTGACATAGGTGCGTAGTTATACGTTATACGAACTGCACGCGATTGCGCCACAACACCGACTTCTGTATTTTTTTAGCATTAGACAGCTACATTTTGTAAGCAAAGCATAAAGGAAATCTCAAAAAAATCACTAAATTTATATAATTATTGCGTTTCTTTTAATCGTAGTATTCACATAAAAGTTAAAGCTTTCTAACTTTACATACATAATTTATTTCAAAACTTGCACTATAAAAAACTTAAAGAAACATGTGTTACAATGATTAAACGGAAAATTTTTTATAAGAAACCTTGCGCTTATACACGAAACATAATTATTTTATAATATAATTATTACCATATTATTTAGAAATGCCATTTGTCATCATTTCTCATGATGTTTTCCTTTATGTACTGTAATTTCTTGAATGAGGAAAAAGTTTATGATCACTTTTTTATTTATATTTTTTCTAAATTTAAAAAAAAAGTTTCGTATGTGGCCCAGTATCTTTGCCGATAACCAAGCTGTTTTTCAACTACATATTAACTACTCTATCGTGTGAATCCATAACATTGCAAGTCACTGTACAGTGTTTTGTAATTTCTTATTTTTTTTTTATTCTTATCTTACCACTGTTATCAAAGGAAAACAAATATATTCGTTTTTCAAGAACAAAAATACGGAAAATCGTTTTTGTAGCTTTTCCCTTAATACATTTTTTGATATTACAGTGTATTTATCGCTCGATCGTATACTGAATGACTGTATTCGACGGATAACTAAAACTGGGGACGTTATACGCAAAATTGAAACGATGAAATGGAAATGGGTTGGAAACATAGCTAGGATGGATCTAGATCGGCGGACAAGAAGGATCATGGAGTGGCGATCATGGGCCAACACGCGCGGCGGAGGTTGGATGGATGATATAAAATTTTTCCAAGGCCGCAACTGGATGCGTGTGGCATGGGAGCAACGTAAATTGAGAGATATGGAGGAGGCCTATATCCGAAGACGAATGGATTAGAGGCTACTTGATAATAATGATTCCATCGATACGATAAGAAAACCAACAAGAAGATTAATTTTGAAATTGTTGGTTTCCCATTAAATAAATAACATTTGAATAAAAAAATAGTGCACGAAATATAATTAATATTTTTAAAAGAAAAGTGCTTGAAATTTAATATACACAGCGAGTGCCTGCCCGTTTTTGTTCTGAAGTTGGCTGATAAACTGCTGCGTGTCTAGATAAGAGTGAAGATTTATGTACAATTCTGTTTTAGAAAAATCCAAAATAGCAAACACAGACCTGATCGATTTCGAGTTCTTAGGTTTTCGCGATTGTTACACATAGGAAATGAAACAATTTTTCCGGATTTAAATCGCGTATATTTGAAAAACCAAATATACGCGATTTAAATCCAGAAAAATAGTTTCATTACCTAATCGATTTGTTTAAGTCAAGTTTGAGCGCGTACAAAATGAAATAGACAATACAAGTGTAGGATGAGTCGGTAAAAAAAATTCTGCATGCAATATATGTTGACACATGACTAAGGGTATAACGCTTATGACGTGCCTGTATTTTTTTTTTGATATCAACTGACGGGACGATTAAAATCGAGCAGTTGCAGTGCTACTCAGAGCTTGAAATGGCAAGGATCTGAGGGGCACCTCCACAGCACTCTTCAGCATGAGATATAAGTTGACAAATCCCATGTGTTTGTAATTTCACCAGCACCCTTACCCTTCAAAACCGGAACACAGTAATGCAGACATCACTGCTTGGCGGCAGAAATAGGTAAGGTTGGCAGTACTTCCCGGGACAAACTCTTTCACAAGGAGCTCTACAGCTACTGCAATGTATAATATAAGCCTATAGCAGTTCTGTAGCGCCTATAATGGTTATCTAGTCTGGTTCACCAACTCTCTAGTCTTATATTAGGATATCCTTGTACTATAAATACCAGAACATCCTCATTCACTCCGGTACACTATCCAAAACTATCTAAAAGCACGAAATCGGTAGTTGCGGCCGTTTGCCTATACGGAAGATCTACGAGACCACTCTCGAAGTTCGTCAACGAAAAAACGGACAAATATTAGGGGTTAAAGTATGAAATTGCCGTTTTATTGCAATAGGTTCTTTGAATTTTCATAGAATCTTCATGGTTTGAGGTTTTCGAATGAAACTTTTTTCAAATG
>NW_020653711.1:4779879-4783204 GCF_003589595.1 Hyposmocoma kahamanoa
TACAAATCGGCAATTTCATACTTTAACCCCTATTATTCTATCTGTAACTATCTGTACCATGTGTACCAGGATTATGTAGGATGTACGTGACGACCTCGGTGGACTAACGGTTTGCACCATGGGTGCTGGATAAGGAGGTCCCAGGTTCGATTCCCGGTAGGACCAATTCGGGAAATGAAATTTTCTGAATTGGTTCTGGTCTAGGTGTTCTAGGACATACCTTAGAGTGAATTCCGCTATTCAGGTACTCATAGTGCAGGGAATTCCCTAGTTTGAGACCAGGGAATTGGTGTAGTTGTCTGGCACATTGTATTGTATTGTATGTAATTCAGGGGTAGTACCCTGAGTACCGCAACCAGCAGCAATTTAGAAAAGTTACATAGATACTATTAATTTATTCCACATTGCTTTGCCACCAATTAAAGTTTTAGAAAATTTAGAAAAATACTAAATTTACGTAAGTGTTTTATTGAATGTCAGAATGTTTCACTATCATGATATTCAATTATTTTTTGTGAAATTACTCCATTAGTTTTTTTATAATTATTAATACAAAGATCGAACACTTAGAGAATATTCCTTCGATCCGGCCGGATCCAAAGCGACGTCTTGCCACACGCTATTCCAACTAAGCCTCGAAACGATCCTATGGTTCGAAAACATTCCACCTTTAACGGTGGCAAACTACGGGGTGAAGCCGGTTTCGCGCATTTTCCGGTAACCAATTTCGATAAAACTTGACAAATAGATGTAATTCGAACTTTTGAAGTCGGTTTTTTTCAATAAAAAGTTATCTACCCAACTTCGGCGGTAATTTTTATTATTTTTATGTTATATTATTATATAGGTAGTGGAATATTATCCTGAAATATTATTCAATGAAATAATCCTAAATAGGTTGATTATTTGAATAATAAAAATTAATATAATAAATTATATTTACAATAGAAATCATTGTAATAGAAAATAAATTATAGAATTAAAAAGGGTGAATTAGAAATGTTTATTGGGTCAAGACAATTGCACGGTACTAGTTTAAAATAAAACTGTATGACAGACGTTACGTATTCCACCGAATTTAATTTACAAATATTTTAATGAGCAAAAAAAGTATGACAGAGAAATAAGAACAACACATTGATAGATACACGTGTGTGTGTGTGTGCATGTGTGTGTGTGCGCGTGTGTGTGTGTGTGTGTGTGTGCGCGCGCGTGCGCGCGCGTGTGCGCGCTTATGTGGGTGAGTATGCGCTTGCATGCGTACGGACGTGCGTGCATGTTGGCGTGTTTATGTTGGTGTGCGCGCATACTTGTATAATATTTTACTTGTATAAATGCACCATGACAATGTGTTAGTTCCACTATTTTCAATCATGTTTTTTCTGTGTGTTTTTAATACGTCATTTTTTGAAATTACCTTAGCATTACATAAGTCATTTTGCATCATAGTAAGCCTAACATTTTTATTATTATATATATTTTTTTTGCTGCTTCGTAAGGTCTGAATCATCGAGATGTCTGAAATAAACCTTTATTAACATGGAAGTAGCAGAAACCACTAAAACTATTTCAAATTACTTGAGCTAAGTTTGAGCCATAGAATCTTACAACGGAATTAAGTAACTAAGTTGACACCAAGTCTAAGTTCAGAACTCTTGGCAGATGATATATTGGATGACAACATGCGCTAGCTACGTTATTATTGTTATGAAGTCGAGATAGATGATACTCGTCCGAACTTCATCATTGAGGCTAATGCATGTGACCTATAACGACATCCAATGTTAAAATATTATAATAACGGCTCATCTTCGAATATAAATCGATTATATTTCTTGGACATTAAACTTTAACTTAAAACTAAACTTTAACAAAAACTTAATGTAAAAATAATCTTTTTATCCCGTTTGTCACCACCTGGTAACATATGGGATTTTTTTTCCCATTTGTCGCCAGCAGAAATCACCACTGGCAACAACTGGAATTTTTTTATCCCGTTCGTCACCTGGTAAAATATGAGATTTATTTTCTATTTGTGGCCAGTGGGAACAAAGCCAGTGGTGACAACTGGGAATAAGCGGAGTTGTCAAATCATGGGGGGTGACAAGAAAGGATAATAGACACCACTGACTTGTCAACTTTAAGTTCAAGGATGACCGGTGTAATAGCAGTGCCCGTCAGATCTTTGCATTCTAAAGCTCTGTGTGGCTCTGTGTGACGTCACAGATTCCATGGGCACGGCTGACCAGTTGTGTCTAATAGTAAGCTGTCTAATATTAAGCGTCTGGCATCCACTGAGCAACACAGTTGTGAATTTTTGGCCTAATTAACTTGTTCAGGTTATTTGCTTTTTTGTATTTTAACGCTTTCGTGTCATAAGGAGGAAGTTAAAAAAATGTTCTACAAGAGCAGAAATATCAGTATGTTTTCGTTGAAAATAATTCAATATAAAAAAATTAAATAAACTGCTGCGTTTTCAGATCACTCTGCAAATTAAAATGTTATCTTTTTGAAAGGTACAAAATTGTGAATTCGATCAGCAGAATTTCAAAAGCGGACTACTAGTATAAGTACCAGCTATTACTTCCCATCACTAACAAATTACGGAATAGGATCAAATATTGATACTCATTGTATTACTTGTAACAAATATTTTATTATCTCCATGTAACACATATATCATTTACCACAGCAGCGTTAGAGTGATAGAGTCGCAAGAAACTCATAAATAAATACCTCTGTTACAAAAGTTGAATATATCGCTCGGCCTCGCATTGTGTTCAAATATCCGATTCACGAGCAAGAAAATCTTGTTCCAAACCTCACCTAAATACCATTATTAATCATTTCTAGTAGGGGTTCAGAACTTTATTTCGACCCATTTACAAAGCTTATACATTTGTGGTTATTCGCTGTAAGACTGGAATGTGACCATGTATCCTTGGGCAAACCTATTATTCGGGTTTAAGGAACTAGCGTAATCCTTTGTTGTGGTCAGCGACAATAAATTAACAAATAACGATCCACGCCATTGCCGCTAGCCGCAGCAATAGAACCAATATAAAAGACAGTAGCTTTCAAGGGACTAAGTAACTTATTGCGGCACTAACATAATGCAGCCAAAAAACCAGGCGTACTTTTGAAGGTCCGGCAGACCTTCCACCCGAATAATTTTTAAACCTTTATAAAACACAATTCGACAGTGATTGAAGTAGTGTTGCCACCTCTGAGACAGTTCTTCTCGAAACTAGTTAGCTTCTTTGGATGTAGTGTACTGAAAAGGAACTTAAGCTTTAAAACAATGCTGTCAATAAACAAGGCATAA
>NW_020653711.1:4783214-4803956 GCF_003589595.1 Hyposmocoma kahamanoa
CAGCATTCCTTCACACCAGTTCGATCGTGTATGGAGTAATGTTGCCACCTCTGGTACAGTTCTGCTCTGATACCAGTTAGCTGCCTTGGGCTCAGCGGAGTGACAAGCAGACCCTTAATAGCTTCTACTATGTTGTGAAGCCGAAGCTAAAAACATTTCATTAGATTAGTAAAGTGACCTACTTGTCGGTTTGCAAAAATTTTTCAATTTAGTTCCACTCATATGGTATATCACCAATTTGAATGAAGTGCTTTACTTGTCAAATCTAGAACTGTACTGATTTAACGGATTATTGGAATTGTATTCCTAAGAAATCGCATAGATTTACTTGTGTTCACGTAAATATTAGGTCTATTACAAAAAAACTTTTCTAAGATCGTGCATACACTTATTACCTGTTCTCAAAGCATTATTTTGATCATATTATCGGAGGTCAATATATGATGTTAAACCACTCTTCAATCTACCGGGATATAATATGCACACTAATTTGAAAAAAAAGATAAAGAGGCGAAATTATTATTTACGTACCTAGTAAATACAACTTTCAAACTATATCTTTAACAAGTACTTAATATGGAAAATTAGGGTCCATTGAAAATCAGCGTCACAAACTTTACTCTGCTGTGACAAGCTGAGTGGATCTTTTTACATTTTCATGAGATTTATTCAAACTGGTTGACTGTTTTAAAATAGGATTATGTTTGCTTTGTTGTTTTTATTTGTTATATTATTTTTTGTTTTACTTTTGCTTTGTCTTTTTTTGTCTTTCTGTATTTTATGAATTATATTCTAAACAATAATGGAAAACATCACTATCAACAACAATTTACTGTACATTATGCGCGGTGTACAGACCTCCATCTACAAATCAATCAAATCAATCTTCCTAATGCCTACGGCAAAGGAATGGTATACTCTACCAGCAATTTTTTGTAGAAAATACAATTTGGGGCTATTCAAGGCAAGAGTAAACAAATGTTTTTTGGACAAACGCGTTCTTACGCGTTAGACTTAACTTTAACCGACTATGGTTAGTATGTCGTTCATTGCTTAAAATCAGGTGAGATTGAGGCCAAGCATATATCTATTATTAAAAAAAAAAATTCACAGTGGCGTGTGCATTTTTTTTATATCTTTAAAAAAATTCAAGTCACGGGGCGAACATATCATGCGCTAGACGTTAAGCGACACGCCTGACCATAGAAGTTGCAAACTCAGAGCTTTAAATCGCAACGATCTGAGGGGCACTGCCACTGAGACATTAGTTGACAGGACCCATATGCCTGTAATTTCGCCAGCACACCTTACTTTTCCAAACCGGGCGGTAATGCTCACATTATGGTTACTGCTTGGAAGAATCAGTTAAAGTGGCAGTACTTCCTTAGACGATCTCTTTTACAAGGATCTCTACTGCTATAAGTACTTTTCACCTTACGCTTGTAATTTTCACCGCAAAAGTCATTGTTGTGAAATGCGTTCAGCGGGGGTTAGTACAATTCACAACACGTGTGTCATTACCAAACGTGATGAGTGTCGAGGAATGTTTAAGTTTTAGTTTTAAATCGGGTTAAAGCACATTAAAGTCCGAAATCGACGGCAAAAACTATTTACAACTAAATATTACTTCTAAATCGGGTTTAGTTCAAATTTGATGATATTATTACAAAATGTTTATTATTTTCTGATCTAGATGATTCGATTCGCTTTTCCATTGAATCGATTCCTTTGAAAATCGCATTGAAAGAAATAGATACAAAAAATTAGATTAGAATTAGTTAGATCGTATGATTGTATCGATAAACACACTTGAATCGATCTTCATAAAAATCGAAACGTAATTTGTATCCTTAGTAGTGGGAAGTCACATTATTGCAAGGTGGCTATTAAGTGAAGTTGCCTCTTTTGTCGTATAAAAAAGATTTCTACGTCGAAATTTGTAATAAGAATGGAACTATACCAATTCCGTATTCACCGTTCCTGCCAACGATTTTTTACAGAAATGAGTTAAAATCTTGGGTAAAAATACAGTTAAAACCTGGGCGAGTTGATGGGGTTTTAACCAACTGCCCATCTCTGATATCAACCAGGATCACCTCATTCAGTGTTTAGATCATAGGTTCCCAAACTTTCTGGCTCACCGCCCACTTAGGCAAGATAAATTCAATTCCCACCAACACAATTTTTTTTTATATTAACTCAACACAAATAATCACATGGAAAAAATTATATATTGGTTGTGTAGTTTATATAGATAATTCGGGATTTTTTTTCAAAGGCGGCAGCACCCCTTGAGCAGCATTAACACCTCTCATAATTTGCTTCCGAGGCCCCCTAGGACTCTTCAGCGCCCACTGGAGTCGGGACCACTTTGGGAAACTATGGCTTAGACAGTTTTTATTTTGAAATGGTAGTCACATTTTCATTTTTTATTTTAATAATGCCCAAGGTGGCAACCGGTAGTAAAATAAAATACCAACCATTCACATCCAATATTAAGCCCAGCAAAGTATTCAGGTGTTTTCGACCATTTGCATAAAAAGGGATAACCATTTTAATGCTAATTGCCTTGTAAACGCTATGGAGGGATAAAAAAGTAATTTATTGTTGTACTCGAGAGTGTTAACAGGTAAAAAAGTGGCGAAGGGCGAACGCTCAAGGTTTACCAGCAAACGATAATGTCCTTTAACGTACACGTTATTTTCTTAAGTTATGTCACATTGTTGGGTAAATTGGGCAATATTATAACTCTACTATTTAATAAGCCAGAGACGTGCTGCTTCAATTAGATAAAGTGTATTATATTGCTCTAGGAATTACGACTTTTTTATGATAGCAATAGGCAAGATGAACAAGTCGTGCGCCTGGTGATAAGGAACATGCCTGTACATAACTGTAGCATCGCTACTCAGAGCTTTAAATCACAAAGATCTGAGGGGTACTGCCATTGCGCCTGTCACCCTGAGACATAAGTTGACAAATCCCATGTGCCTGTAATTTCACCAGCACCCTTGCCTTTCAAATCCGGAACGCAGTAATGCCAGATATAAACGGTAATAAATGGTAGAAATCGGTTTAGTGGCAATACTTCCATTTTATATTAGGAGCTCTACTGCTACTGATTAAAATGATTATCCTGTTATTTGGGTATGGTGGCAGTACTTCCCTGGTCGAACTCTTTCACACAAGGGCCTGTACTGATACTAGTACACATGAAACTCTACTGCTCCTGAATAAAGTAATTATCCTTTTATTTTTTTATTTATTTCAGCAATTCACCATTACGTTCAACGAATTAACCTAAAGTTCAATTTACGTTGCCTCCGAATGGAATAGCAGCGAAATTTTGTAACGGAATAGTACATAGCATAATAAACTTTATATCAATTGTGTAATATACGAACTAGATACGGTAATTCCTCATACTATGCAAGAATTTACTCTCACCAAGTTTAATTTAGTCTCCACAACCCGTTTTTTCTTTCGTATCTACCTCGTATGCTGTTACCTCTTCCCGTTCGATGGACATTTTGTATGTTTACAGATTTGTATACCGTATGCAAAACCATAAAAAAATCAGGCAGCTAGTAGCAGAAACCATATTTTATTTCTATTATTATGATTTTTTTAACAAGTCTTGCATCTGGTGGTGGTGGTGGTTTATATCGCAAAAATCAGAGGGGTACTGCCACTGGGCTATATCAGATAGTATTACAGTACCATGGCTACACGCTCGATGGACAATTATCTTCATGCATCTATAAATGCCGGTCATACATACATACATACAAGATTTTTTTATTATTAAGGACAATTTTGCACCACAATCAGCTTTACGTGCTTATTGGTTGGTTTATTTTTAAACGTACTTCAAGTGTACAGAATTTTGTATAAATATTATATTTGTAACGAGAGACGCTTTGGAGCGGACATCTACGGAGAAACCATCTATCATAATTGCGGAGGTTTAGCAATGAAAACGTTACTAAGTTACTCCATTCTTATGTCGTGATATTCCACCTATTCGCACTAAGCGCTTTGCTTCATCCTTCCTGATGCGTACGGAATGGAATCTGTATTTCCCGAAAAGTACAATTTGGGGCTATTCAAGACTAGAGTGAATAGGCATTTTTATAGTCAAATGCTTCCCATCGTCGGTCACATTGTCGCTTAATATCAGGTGAGATTGTGGTCAAGCATGTGTCTATTATATATTGTGTCATTTGTGTCATTTTTAAGAAAATGCGTGGGTGAATGCGATGTTCCTCAGTACAGCCTTCCAACTGTCACTCGTGACTCGTTGGAGGGGGTAGTGAGGGGTATGTGGCATACGTCAAAAACGCTGGACATATACGATATATCTATACATATATTAATGTCGGTGTGGCCAGTGATTGGAGACATACTCGTTATTTTAATAAATGAAATGTTTAGAGAAGGTATATATCCTGATATTTTAAAAAGTACTCGTGTATGTCCAGTGTTTAAGGGGAAGGGGGACGTGACCCATGTTGAAAGCCACAGACCGATAACCATAGTTCCGAATATATCAAAAATAATAGAATCTATTATATCAACAAGTATTATGGATCATTTCGAAATGAACGATTTGTTATCAGATAGACAATATGCTTATAGGAAAGGTAAATCCACCGTAGTTGCAGCACAAAATATAGTAGATTCTATTATTACCAGTATAGATGATAAGTATAAAACTGCAGGCATTTTTTGTGACCTAACAAAGGCGTTCGATGTAATTGAAAATGATTTATTAATTCAAAAGTTAGCTGCGTATGGCGTCAACGGAGTCGCCCATAACCTATTAAAGTCTTTTTTATCAAACAGACGGCAAACGGTTCAGGTCAGTACAAACGGTACAACAACTAGGTCAACGGCTGGTGACGTCACCATTGGCATCCCACAGGGATCTGCCCTAGGTAATACACTATTCCTGGCATTCATTAATGATCTGCCATACTTTATATCAGGGGGTCTTGTGGTTCTATTTGCGGACGATACAACCGTTATAGTGTGTGCTAAAACCTACAACGAGTTGGAAGAAAAATTAGCCTGCACGTATGAGCAGCTGTGTGAGTGGTTCTCTGCGAATGGACTTATTCTTAACGAATGGAAGTCAAACCTTATGTTGTTCTCAGGAAGAAATTCTATAACAAAGCCAATTATCACCTCCATTGTTCCATTATGTATATAATAATAATAGAGAGAGAGTCTATCAGGATATAATATATCCTGATAGACTCTCGGATCCGACAGGAGAGTGCTGTCTCGGAGGGTCAATATGGGTTTCGGCCTGGTCTTGGGACCATGGATCCTGTTTTTGCCCTAAGGGTCATCATGGAGAAATACAGATTGAAGAATACGCCTCTGCATTTCATGTTTCTTGACATGCAGAAGGCCTTCGACTGTATCCCCCGTGTAATGATCTGGTGGGCACTGAGATCCAAAGGGGAACCAGAAGCTTATATTGACATCATCCGAGACATGTACCGCGATTCCGAATCCATGGTTAGGACTGCTGTTGGTGACACTAAACCCTTCCCTGTCACAGTCGGAGTTCACCGGGGCTCAGTTCTCAGTCCCTATCTGTTCAGCGTGATATTAGACGAGGTCTCAAGCTCCATCCGAGACACGCATGAGCAACCCCCGTGGATGCTTATGTACGCTGACGATATCGCGCTGGCGGATGCGGATAGAGGGAGACTGGTACGACGAGTGAATGTGTGGAAGGAGTCGCTTGAGAACGGCGGTCTGAGACTAAATGTGGCGAAGACTGAGTACATGGTCTGCAACGCTACAGATCCCCTACCCGTACGCATAGGCGAAGACGCGGTCGAGCCTACGGGCCAGTTTAAATACTTGGGATCTGTACTTAGCGCGTCCGGAGACATCGACTGCGACGTCAGAGCCCGAATCGCAGCCGCTTGGGCAAAGTGGCGTGAGGAGACTGGTGTAATTTGTGACCCCAAGATGCCGGTTAAGCTGAAAGGACAGGTCTATAAATCCATCATTAGGCCTGTCCTTTTATATGGCAGTGAAACGTGGCCCGTACTTGAGCGTCATAAGCAGGAGCTGCGTGTCACGGAAATGAAGATGCTGCGCTGGATGTGTGGAGTTTCACGGAAAGACCGTGTCAGAAACTCCCGCATCCGCGGCAGCCTTCATGTCCGTGACATTGCAGATAAACTGCAAGAAAGCCGCCTACGTTGGTACGGCCACATCTTACGGAAACCGGCATGCTACGTGGGAAACAAATGTCTGGCTATGCCACCTCCGCCGGGCCCCGGTAGAAGGGGCAGACCCAAGAAGTGCTGGCTTGACGTCGCCAAGGGTGATATGCGTGCCAATGGTCTCACCACTAAGGATGCCGAAGACCGTGCAAAGTGGAGGAGAAAAAGTAGGAAAGCGGACCCCGGGCTCCGCAGCAACCCTGCTGAGGACGCAACCGGAAAAACGCTAAGATGAGAGAGAGAGATTGTTCCATTATGTAACACCTGTAAATTCTTGGGTTTAACGCTAGACTCAAATTTGAACTGGAAGTCACATATACAAACTCTATGTCAAAAACTTGGAAGTGCTGCATACGCACTGAGGAAACTGCGTCCTCTTGTCTCCAGTGTGGTATTGAGGCAGACGTATTATACATATTTTCATTCGTTGATGTCTTATGGCATCACACTGTGGGGTAATTCAACTGAGTCGATTAGGGTATTTATTCTTCAAAAACGTGCACTAAGAACAATAGTAGGCATAAAATAGGGTCAGACCTGCAGAAACCTTTTTAAGAAATACAATATAATGACCATGTACTCACAATATATTTATGATATAATAGTTTATGCGCGTCAAAACTTGGCTACTTATGAGCGACGTACGGGCGGAGGCCGAGAGTTGCGAAACGCGGGAACACTAAAATCCGTTGCCCACCGTACCGAACTTGCAACTAGAAATCCGCGGGTAATAGGTCCCCGATTCTACGAACATCTACCCACAGACCTGAAAAGTGTTAGAAACGATGAAACGTTTTGTACCCGACTAAAAATCCTTTTATTGGATATTGAATTGTACAGTGTCGATGAGTTTCTTTTGAAACAATTTTAATTTTATTTTATTCGACAAGCAGTAGTTATACTACTTTATTTTATATTCATTATTATTATTATTATTTTGTTACTGACGATCATAGTTATCCCTTGACATTGTATTTCCATTGTAATATTGTGACATTGATAACATGAAATAAACGATTCTATTCTATTCTATTCTATTGAAAAAAAAAAAAACTAAATGGAATATTAATCAGTTTATTCCGTTTACTTAACTTCCATATGCTTAACTCAGCTTCCAAAGTACTAAACAGAAATATAGCGTGATTGATTGGCTTGCGAGGTTTTATATAGAGGTGTATGTACTCCAAGGCTGTTCAAAATAACCAGTCTGTCAACTGGCGGTTCTCTCGCTTGTGTACACACGCCACAATTGGCTCACCTGTCATGCAGGTGTGCCAACATTTGCAATCTGGTGTTGCCGTTTAATAATTACCTAGTAGCGACCTTTACAGTAATCTAACGAATTAATATTAGCGCCATTTATCTGTTGGAAATAACAAGTCAGTGTAATGTTTCGATTCAAATCAGTAACTCCAACAAGTAAGTGGTTTCGTGAACGTCGATGTAATGTCACACGGCATATAAATATATGATTCGAATGATGAAGGAACTTCTAGCTAACGAAGAAGGGAAGCATGGTCTCCCACCCGCGTTGGACCTGGGTGGTGATTTAAGGCCCTAACCATCTTTTTAGCGGAGTTCCGTAGCCAACAGTGATGGTTTAATCATGCCAATTTAAGTAAGCGTCTCCTTGTTATGGAAGTCCTTTTAACACATTATTATTAGACTTCATGAAACTTAGTTTAAACTTGTACATATTTGTCGTATTTATAAAATACCTATGTGCAATTAATCGTTCCTAAAAATTTTACATCTACTTAGCCAATGTTGGGAAAAGATCGTAAACTCAAAATGTAGTGCTGCTTTTAGTCTCCTCTTAATAAACCATAAATTTGGTGTCAGTATGTCATCTCCATAAATATCAATTATAATAGCGTGTAGCTAAGTAACAAAACCGTTTGATTTGTAAATAGATTTAATAAGAAAGACAATATTTTGATGTTTGATCAAAATGGGAGAACAAATAAATTAAAACATTATTATTATAAGAAAGTAGTAACAGTGTTCCTTGTAATGGTGTCATAGAGGGCTATGACACCATTACCCGTGGCATCTAAATGTCAACCAACAAGATTACTGAAGATTATGTAATGTAAAGATCCCGTGGTCCTTGATTTTACAGATTACAGAGTACTGCCGATGATTACAGACAGCCTTAGAACTAAGTCCAAACTCATGGTACTACGATTTCGTTTAACTAAGGTAAACGATTATTTTATGGGGAACTGTGTATATTTTTACAACAAGATTCCGGAGAATAAATTAAGATAATCATTTCCTAAGTTTAAAACTTACATTAAAAGTATTTTAATTGAAAGGTCATGTTACAAAATTGAAGAGTATGTTTTAGATAAAGAAGTATAGAAAGACAGCAAGAGTCTAGATTCCACACAATTATGATTTAAAGTGTATTCCATAGCATTTAAGTTTATTTGAAAAGAGCAATCCCTAGAGTTTCTTGCTCGTTCTTCTCGGGGAGGTCAGCGTAGTGAACGAGCAGTAGCTTAAAAAGTAGTTTTTTCAAGTGTAAACATTTTACCTATGGCATAAATGATTATTTGAGTTTGACTTTGCCACACACCAACCCCGCCAATTTCATATAAATAATATAACTATTACAGAAGCACAAATGTACCGCTACAGACGTAATTATGGCATGGCAATGTGATCTAATTAGTTGTATTACTGTCCATGGAATGCTACCTTAAGTAGACTGGGGTACTGCACGTTGAAACCTTTTGGCTTTTATTTAGCAAAACGTACTTCGATACACTGTAACTGTGATGAAAAAGTCATCGATATGACATCGATATTTGAAGAAGAAAAGCTGTTAGAGAAGGTACGTGCAATACCTACTACTTATAGAATAGAAATTTTAGGCTTAGCTAATGAGAATCCGTTTAAGTGCTGTGGTATGGAGAGAACATTTTTGAAATAAGTGTTGCATTTAGGTCCAGTCGATGCCCTGAGATACCCGACCTCTAGCCGACCTTTTGGTTCTTAGAACCTTCTTACGCATTTATTATTGAAATTTGTATTCTGAACATAAGTAAGCGCACGTTAAAGATCAAATTGGCTGAAAAAGTTTCTTAAAATACCATTCACGACGCAATATGGAAGTCATACTAAAATTAATTTTACGGTTCACAGGTTAAAAGGTAATTTTTTTTACTTTTTTCGCCGCATTCATCTACCCAGAAACAAACGGTCGGTGGTCAAATATCATTGAGCATTGACTGTATGAGTTTAAAATTATATTTTTTCTGCAAATATGCGTTTGTATCAATTCGTATTCTACGTGCTTTAATGTGAAATAATTGTAAATGGTTGTTTCTGGTTATATTTGTGCTGAATAAACGTTTTATTATATCTACCAAAATACTAAAAAAGGTATAAAAATGTTTATTATCTACTAACGCAACCCTAAAAAACTTATTTGGTTATCTCGTTCTCTTCAGAAGAGGGTAAGGGTCGTTAATTATTTGTAACGAGCAAAAGTTCAAATGTACCTTATTAATCAAGTAATTATGAGCCTTTTGTACACAAGGATTATAACGGTAACTTTTTATTGTTATAGAACTTGAGATATTCTTAATGGCTGTTTTATATGCCAGAATTTCTCTAAAGTATGTTATGGTGTTATTTTCAAATAGAAGTCATTTTTTTATAAAAAAATAAATAAATGCTCCTTTGAACTCCAACTCACCTGATGGGAAGAGGTACGCAGAATGATATTATGCAATTCCATCGCACACTCTCCGTGAACTTTACGGCGGCGTTCAAGGCTCTGCAGCTGCTGCTCTACTGAATCCTTTTGCAGTATGAATAATTTTGTTGTTGCCACCTTACCTATTTCTGCCGCCAAGTAGTAATGTCAGAATTACTGTGTTCCGGTTTTGAAGAGTAAGGGTGCTGGTGAAATTACAATCACATGGGATTTGTCAACTTATGTCTCAGGGTGACGGGCGCAGTGGTAGTGCCCCTCAAATCTTTGCAATTTAAAGCTCTGAGTGGCACCGTACCTGTTATGGATAGGCGTGTAGCTTACCAACAGGCGCACCATTTGTTCGTTCCGTCACTTGATGTTATAAAAAAATCCGAGTCGCCTATAATATGTAAAATCCGAATGGTGAACGCAAATCATGATGAAACTTGCACATCGAACAAAGTCTAGAAACTAAATTTTGACTAACTTTGAAAACTATACTGATTTCTTTTTTTTTTTTTCTTTTTTTTTTTTTATACCTGACAGGCAAATGACTCCACTCCACCTGATGTTAAGTGGAAAGTGGTATCCAAACGCGAAGGAACCTAGTACAGCGATGGAATCCTCACTGCACTAGCCGCCTCCACCCTGCCTGCCTACAATATGCCTCTTCACGCCTCGTTTGAAGGACCCCATATCATAAGAGGGAGGGAAGACAATTAAACTAGTACCCAAAAACACCTCATAACTTTCTTACAGATGCGCTTATCCCGGAAATAGATATTTAAACTTAATACAAACATTCTACCGCCGTTAGTTGAAAAGGCGCATATGACATTGAAAAAAAAAAAAATTATATATACTGCCGTGATCAATCCCATATATTTCTACAAAGTTTTGTTTATAGTGCCCCTCCCTATCAACCTCTTGGTTATGCATGAAGGGCACTAGGACCATTTAAGTCAGGTTCTAACCCCAGATCAGTACGTTTGCGCGTACTTCATCCGGATCTCTGTAAGGCTATTTATTGCCTTAGGTGAGTCGCCCCGGGATGCACGTACAACACCCACCCTATTTTCCAGATATATATATAGATAGGTACCGGAGCTGTAGGCACGCTAACGGTTGCCACCGCTGAACCGCCGACTCTACCCCGACTACCAAATCTCCTCATTGGTGGCGGAGCTGTAAGGCACGCTCACTTCCCGACGCTGAACGAACAGCGTCTCTCCAGTTTCCAAATTCCTACGCGGCCGGAGGGATCGGAAGATGTCTAGCTCATCCCCTACTAGCTCTCCGGACTAGTGCCGGAGATCCCAAGTGTCCTGCGACAATGTGCGAACATAGCCACCGACTTAAAGGGCAACTCACGTGACCCGCGCCCTCAACTAGACCGCTACTAAGACGCGTTAGCTGTGCGTGGTATGCACGCCCGGTCACACCCTCTTTTTTTTTTTTTTGACGGGGGGGAAATCTTTATGGATACCCCTGAGCCCAGGGAGACTCAGGAGTTATGTGGGGACTCTCCCTCCAGACTGGAGGGACTACCCCACTAGAACCCCCCCGGGTTTCCCTCTCGCCGGTTGAGTCGGCGCCGTGGGATCAGTAAACATTCACCACGACGCCTCCCGGCCGCCCTAGCTTACGCCAGGGCTCCCGCGCCAACGGAGGGGCGAGTCGGTTGTCCTCCGACCCACCCCCCAGACGAGTGAGGCCGTGCAATGCAGACTCCGGAGTCCCTGTCCAGAGCCCGCTGGTCTCACTAGGGGATCAGGCGAGCAGCGAACTGCCTTCGCCTTCTCCCCGTACGTCTGCGCCGGAGCGGGTGCGCGTCTGCCGCATCCTCGCGCACCCGCTCCGCGGCCTCCTTTTGCGACATAACCTCTGCGCAAAAGGAGGCCACCGCCTCCCAGGACTCCTCGCTATCGAGCATGGCGGCAACCACACTCGGCAGCGAGAGGTCCTGCCCTACAATCCCCGTCAGAGTGCGGCGCTGCTCATCCCACCGGCTACACACCTCTAGAGTGTGCTGCGCGGTGTCATCCGCAGAGCCGCACTCGTGGCACGACGGGGACGGTTCCCTCCTCGCCACCTTGTGCAGGTAGTGACCGAAGCAGCCGTGCCCGGTCAGCACCTGCACAAGGTGGTACGACAGTGGCCCGTGGGACCGGTTTACCCACTCTACGAGGACAGGGCGGATCGCCTCTATGGTACGAGCGCCATAGGGGGGATCCGCCAAGCCCTCTTTCCAGCCCGGTCACGCCCTACCGAGGCAGACGAACGTGTTCTCCCTGCAGCTAACCACAAACCCCGACGACTCCGGGTCCGCCAGAGACGCCTGTGGAGACGTATAACTGACGGAGGGCTTGGCCCGGACGCCCCCATACCATTATCTTGCCGTCGAGCCCGTAGTCTCTCCGGAAAACCCTATCTCTCGGTCGGTAGATAGGGTATATAAGTCCTAAGTGTACAAGGTTAACTGGCTTAACACAAGCCTAGCTAGCAGCTACATTGCAAAACGTATTAACATAGCTATACAAGTGAGGAATACTAGGGAACAAATGGGGAGTATTTCCCAGTATAATACCTCAGCTCGAATTTAAATTTTTCCGTACAGAATCAGTTCTATTACGCGGGTCTAGCGGCATGGACACTGACTCTATTTCAGAATATATTTTTTTACAAATGAAATTAAAGATATTTAAAAAATGTATATCGTATAGTTCTCTCGTTTTCGTTTTAGTTCATTTGATATATAAAGAAATCATTGGTATATGTTATGTAAAATACCTATTCAATACATCGGTTTTCTAGTAAAATTCGAGATAAGTTTATGTTTTTTTCTATCGTGAAAATTTTTAGGAATCGTGTTTTCACACCGTACACTAATCAGTGTATATAATTTTAGTATATATTTTTTCCAAATTGATTGAGCACTTTCACTATTATGCAGAATCAACCAAAGCCATTTTAAGTTGTATCCATACAACATAATTAATTTACTATCAATTAATTTACCACTTTTCAAGTCAGTCATCTTTACAAATAAAGTGATTACTACATTAAAAGTGTTTTGAAAATTGTGGTGCATTTTAATATTCATACATCTTGCATACAGTAATTTAAAGTTTATTGTCTTATAATTATATTACGTGCCTTGAATGTTGCGAGATGGCGAAGACGCAGTATAATTAGCGGTAAAGTGAGTTAATACCTGTAAATATAGAAAAATTATATGAATGAATAAAGGAATGAATGAAATTAGTGTTTTTGATACTTAACCTTAGGAGAAGGGATTTGGTGTTGTAAATAGTATTTATTTTTGCTTGCGATGGTACCGGAAACGAAAATAAAATAAATTATTACAAAGAGTAAGGATTACCGAAGGATGTTGGGTTCTTACCCGACTATGCTCAGAAAAATGAATAGAGAGAAACAAGTTCCAGGACCATAACGGAGCAATGTTAACGCACCCTTAGAATAATAACGCATAGAATGATAGTTTCATATCAAACGAACTGTCACAAGTGAGGCAAAAATCAAATTCATGTAGGCTAGTTTTAGTAGTAGGTTAATTTTCGGTTTTAGTGAATATTTATAT
Source organism: Hyposmocoma kahamanoa (assembly GCF_003589595.1). Lineage (NCBI taxonomy): Eukaryota > Metazoa > Arthropoda > Insecta > Lepidoptera > Cosmopterigidae > Hyposmocoma > Hyposmocoma kahamanoa. The sequence continues at coordinate 4,796,770 of NW_020653711.1, forward strand.
AAAAATACAAGTTGAAATGCGTTACTTCCTTGTGGAATATGATGTTAGTATGTATTTTATGTTTGTCTGACGTATTTTTACACCCATTTACCGCACATTTTGTCATTTTTAGCTAAAATTCTGGAGTTGTTTGCGGTGCAAGTTGACCTTGAGCACCGAAGGCCCGCCCGCTCGTGTAGGCCCATTGGGAGCGCTTCAATTTGCCTCACTTAGCGTGTGCGGACTAGGTTTCTATGCGTTATTATTCTAAGAACGCACCATGAAAGTTTCCATTCTCTAAAATCAAATATACCTACTGACTATATAATATAATAAAATTTTAGGCAAGCACGAACATGATTACTTGTATTTATTCTTCATCATATCGATCAATTTACTATTCGTACCATTGTCTACCACGCTGGCAAAATGCGGATTGGGGACTTCACTCGTTTTGCAAGGGCTGTGAACCTTCTTCGACGTATCATACATGAAATCAAATAAATACTGTCGTAACTCAAAATGGTGAAATTGTGAAGTCACGACTTGAACGTTCAAAAAAGTACACAATATTCTCGTTTCTGCTTCTTCTTCTTCTTTCTAGCCGTTCTCAACTATATCGGTGTAGGCCTCCTACTATGTCTGCCACTTCTCTTGGCTCTTTTCCACCTGTATCCAATTCAAACTTGCCACTTTCCGTATGTTTTCCTTCCAACACATCTGCGATTCCACACATCCCTCTGGGGCATTTTTCTCTCCAAGGTCGCCATTCAAGGACCGCCTTACACCAGGAGTCATGCTTTCGAGCAACGTAACCCGCCCACCGTCACTTATTCTCATTTATAAGCGGATAACTAAATATTAGGTTTAAACAAAAATAACTTTCAGATCTTGTTTTCTCAATTTTTAGTGAAAATATTGCTACTAACATGCTATCTAAACATTCATCACAAGGGTTCGAACCATCGACCTTATCAATTGAGAAGCAATCGTCCTTCCACTGAACTACCATCGCTCTTGTATTGGTTATTGGTGGTTAATAAAGTTCCCGCTTCCTGCCCCGTTTCCGATAGAAATCAATCATTCCTTCACTAATTTTGAATGGGGATGCAAATTTGATTTTGAGAGATTTTAATTCAATTAAGATTTCACTCTGTTTCTGGTAAATATACTTCCAAAATTGCAGTCATCAACCTAATAAAACCCTATGCATCAACGCAGGCAGAAGCGACTACTCTGTACATTGTACTCCGTTCTTTTCAATCCTCACTATCCAGGATACTTGAAATATAAATTTCAATATCTCTGTGACTGTCATAACCGCCTTCTTCGATCTATTAACTCTCTTTCAATCTGTATACCTCTCTTTCATTCTGGCTTCACCCACTCTCCATTTAACACGTCTCTGGAATGCTTTCTCGGACTTCATCACAAGGTCTCCTGGTATATTCTCTTTCAAAAAGAATGTCCATGAGCATTTAAATAGTTGTCACAGCAATAATTATATTCAGTCGTAACTCAAAATGGTGGAATTGTGAAGTCACGACTTGAACGTTCAAAAAACCAGTGAATTGAACTAAATATTTTATATTCTCGTTTCTGCTTCTTCTTCTATCTAGCCGTTGTCATATATAAATATGTATCTATTATATTTATGTATTATATACATAGGTTTGTTGGTTATCTATATATTACATTTATGTAGTTAACACATTATTAATTTCATATTTTGTTTCATTTGCCGCATTAGTAGAGAAAGCTTTTAGCATTAAGTCCGCCTTTTGTACCGTTATGTGTTGTGATCAATAAACTTTAATAAATATGGAAATGGTTCATGTCAGTAATACAATCAACTTTATATTAACAGTGGATGGTATCTCCTATTAAGCTTATCAAGCTAGTGTCAGGAGGCACCCCTCTTCCATAGCTAAAGATTCACATTTTTACATTTTAAGTCACAATTTTGGTGTATAATAATAAAGTATTTATAAAGATATGTATGTCTGTGTTTGACAAATTGTCTATTTGATGTTCAGGATTGAACGACACAATGAATAGATTAGCTTTTAACGGTTTAACTCTGTATATTTTGTACTTTGATTACAAGGAATGAATTTTAAATATGTATAAAAAATAACTGTAGCACTTGGTTCGTAGCCATAACACAAATGTCACTTTTTTAACTTTTCACTGACGTTTCTACACCGCACTCCCGCGCGGCCCTCTCAGTCGCCCATTGGAGTTACCGGTGCGAACATCTTCCCCCTCTCGAAGATCGTAGGATTTCGAGGAGAAGCCATGATCTGCTGATCATCTACCTCAAGCATAGCAACGAAGTTTGTACAACGAACTTGGCGTGACGTATTTTAAATATATTATTTTTTAAATTAAATAAACATTTAATCATAATTAACCTACATGCTATAATTGACACCGCTATCACGCGCGGTCAAATTTATACCGAAAACCATGCCCCACTCTCTATGTGAAACTCATTAAAGTCCGTGACCCGCATATCTCTGGACTGTTTTAAACTTTCTCCAGTACTAATTTCCTCACGGTGTTTATCTTCAGCTTAAAGCTAGAAATGATGCATAGTGAGCAATACAAAATTAGCAAGGTTTTTTAGTAGCAGTAGAGCTCCTTGTGAAAAAGTTCGTCCAGGGACGTCGATCTTACCTATTTTTGCCGCCAAGCGGTAATGTGACCATCAATGCGTTTTGGTTTCGAAGAAGGTAAGGGCGCAGTTATTCGACACAAATTTCGTCTCGCTCACCCAAATATCGGAGTTTTATATACCTACGTAGCTCGTACACATACCGAATATATACGAAGAAAAATTCCTTCGAGAATTCGCTGTATTCTCGTAGCTCAAGAAAGCAGGTGGTTCGAAGGATTTTTTTTTTGTGTATGTTCAATTTTGGTATCAATAATAATGAATATACCTTTTAGTATCATTGCAGGCAGGTGTCATACCGTGTGTAGTCGTAGGACTGTTCTCCTTTGTAACGTTTATTTTTGTATACTAGAGAATATTGGAAGAGCGGGTCTTCCTAATACAGGTAGATGATACCTACTAGGAAGATCCAATCGTAAACTCTAATTTAAATATAAAAAAAAGAAATAAAAACTATTTTCATTTTTCATTTTTCATCTACCTTCAAAGATACTTGGGGAGCCACATGCACAAATGTAAAACGTGTAAGAATTTGTTAGGTGAAAAAAATAGTGGTAGCCCTGTCAGGGAAACGCTTAACGCCCGTTTAAAAGAACTTCTCTTGCGGGTTCGTGCATCGCTTAGCCTTTTTCTTCTTTTCTTTATAATATTAAGTGACGGGACGAACATGAACAAGTCATGTGCCTGGTGGTAAACGCCATTCAGAGCTTTAAATCACAAAGATCTGAGGGGCACTGCCACTGCGCCCGACCTCCTGAGACATAAGTTGTCAAGCCCATGTATCTGTACTTTCACCAGCACCTTTAGCGCCCAGTTACTCGATACTAAAGATTTCGCGCGGCCGCCGCGCCCAGCTACCACGCCTTCATGTACATTAATGGCGAATCTGAATTCTATTTACTAGGCAACAACATTTAAATTCCTCTGAATAATAAAGTCGCCCGACCGCCGCGCGGTCGCTCATTTAAGTCAAAATGTAAATTTTAAATAAATAGAGCGTGTTTTGCTATGACAGACGCAGGCGGTCGTTGCGCGGTGGCAACGCGGACTCCGCTCGGCGACGAAGGAGCGCGATGAAATTTGTGTGGAATAAATGCGCCCTTACCCTTCTAAGCCGGAACGCAGTAAAGCTCATATTACTACTTGGCCGCAGAAATAGGTAAGGTGGCAGTACTTCCCTGGAACTCTTTCACAAAGAGCTCACTTGATAAGATATAGAGCACACCTAGGGTGGTCGTGTGACTGCGCCCTGTATGACACCTACCTACTACAAAATAGCGTGTTTATATCGCACTGGCGTAGCGTTACTGCCCTACAATTAACACTTCGCCAAGAACAGTTTGTAATAAACATCAGCATTAATTACTAAGGCTCTGTTTCAAAAATATGCAAAGAACGTGGTCTTAATTTTCTGGTAGGCATAATAAATAGAACAAGGTTGCAGCACGAACACGATATAACTCGTTTAATCATGTCAGACTATTTTGTATAATAAGTAGATAAGTTTACGCTTCATTATCGGATAAACATTTTTTTTTTGTTGTTTTCATATCTACCCACTTATTACAAATTGTTATTACCTACTTGCTTTCTTGACAATTTTTTTCTAAAGGCCAAACCAAATTCATTTTTTTTTTCGGAATGTTACTATACCATATTAAAAAAAAAAAATTAACATATTGTAGTTGCTAAAATTTACTATATACTACATGAATACTTAGATGGCAGGAATATTTCCCATTATTAATATAAATGTTTAACAAATAACATAGATATGTGTAATAAATTATATTATTACAAAAGAATTATTAAAATACAAATAATGATTATGATATCACATTATTTTTATTTATACAATGAGTAACATGTACCTGTAATTTAAGCCTTCAGTAAATAGAATACGGTCAGAATTACTATAAGTTATTCAGATTTTTGTCCGTACACTTACAGGGGATCCATAATGATTTAAAATTATATTACCTACTACCTTGTTTACGACATTATGGTGCGCAATAAAGCATTAAGTATTGAATACCACTATTACATGTTTGTGTTGTATCTAGTAGCAGTAGAGCTCCATGTGAAAGAGTTCGTCCAAGGAAGTACTGCCACCTTACCTATTTCTGCCGTCAAGCAATGTGAGCATTACTGCGTTCCGGTTTTGAAGAGAGTGCTGGTGAAATTGCAGGCACATGACTTTTACGATTTAAAGCTCTGAGTGGCAATGTAACTGTTATGGACAGGCGTGTCGCTTACCACCAGGCGCACGACTTGTTCATCTCATCACTTGGTATTATCAAAAAAAAAGAAAAAATGTGTAATACACGTGAATCGAGTAATCTCAAACACCTATTTACTTTATTATAAAAGCGGAAACAAACAAACTGCGGAAAGCAAAAACAAGAAATATTTTTTTGCACGACGACAGCGGAAAAAAGCAAACCCGCCCATTTCCTGAGACTCTTTGTGGTTGTCATATTTGCCTAGTACTGTCATGGGCAGCCTATGTTAATAATTCGCATGTTTTGAAAACAGTCATGAGAGAAATACAATTTTCATTTCAGAAAATATGTTAGCGGTTATTCATTTTGCGCCGTTGTTTATGGTACATTACATTACACGGTTTACCTGTTGGAAAAGGTTATAATCTTATGGGTTATAATACTTGATGTACTTAGGAAAATTCCTTAACTTTCCAAATGCACTGACGGTCTTTGACATTAGATTTTTTAGATTTAGATTAGATTAGATTAGATATTAGATTAGATTTGACATTAGAGTTTCCTATGTCACGAGAAAAACCTGTGGGTTGTGAGGAAACGTTCAGGTGCAAACTGAAAAACCTTTTATTGGAAACGTCGCTTTACTCACTAACAGAGTACATTTAAAGTAGGTACTATATAAACAATTAAGTCGTTATATTTATTAATGAGTTTGACATTCACTGTATTATTATACTTTAATTTATATTTATTAGTTATTAAGAATCCATATTTCTTGTATACGATACCTACACTTGTCATTGTTAGTTTATTTAATTCAATTATTTATTAGTTTCATTAATTATCTTGATTTGTGTATGTACACTACTGTGTACTATGACTTACTATTATGTAATTATTTCTCATTACTTTGTAAATTGACCCTCACTTCGAAGAGTAGTATAAAATAACTTGTAATGTAAGTGAAATAAACTAAACTAAACTATGCCCGTGATTACGTTAACTTTTTCTACCTTTTTTTTAAATTTATTTATCCTTTCAATGACATTTTTACAAATAAGTTAAGTTTCTCCCGAACTTCATTAAAGTTTATCGGGAGAGTTTGGTTGCTACGCTTAATATTAAATTAAGTTACCAGCAATACAGATTTTCAATATTTATCTACATTGTTTCTAATAAATATTTTTTATTTCATTTTTAACAGACTTTTTACGACCTTTCATGTTTTTTAAGAGTGTCCTCGGTCCAAAACATCGGTTGGTGGTACTGCATGGTTTCCCGTAGTTTGCTATGAGCATTTACGACGAAGCAACATTAAACGATTTTAATGTTCCGTCTCAGAACTAGGAAAACGTAATTATTTATGTTATTTTATGATAAAACATATCGTGTGCCTGGTAGTAAGCGACATGCCTGTCCATAACAGTCGCATTGCCACTAGAGCTTTAAATCTTAAATATCTAAGGAGCACAGCCACTGCGTCCGTAAAACATAAGTTGACAAGTCCCATGTGCCTGTAATGTCACCAGCACCCTTACCCTTCAAAATCGGAACGCAGTAATGTGAGCATTATTGTTTGGCGGCAGAAATAGGTGTGTAGTATAATTTGATACGACTGGACTCGTAGCAATGTTTGTGGCGAAGCAATGTAAATTGATACTTCTGATACCAACTCTCAACTCTAAATCTATCTTTACCTAAGTTGTTAGCACCTTATTGTTTTCAGTACCTAATCTGAAGACTTCATATAAACATCACTACGACAATACCTATTACCTCCACCAACCAATAGATTTATGGACGAAATCCGATTTGTTAGTCGTTACGCTAGGCCGTGTCATCGGATCGGTTCGCAACAGATTCCTGAACTTCAGAAGTTGAAACCTAGAGACGGATTTCAGGAGTGCGGCTGTAGGATTTTCATTGCACTCTGAAGTTCAGATTAACGTCAAAGTTATATCATCCTGGTCACTGTCCCTAATTTAATGGCCTTTATGAAATCCGCACTTGAACTGGGTCAACGCAGCGACCATTATTATAAAGGCCAGTGTTTACCAATATAATGTGTCATTGCAACTATTACACAGGAACGGAGGGCGTATATGACGTAAAACAATCGGAAAACAGGTCATTCGTATTTCCAGATTCGAATTTCAATTACATTTTCATCTATATTCTACAAGCTAGAGATAGCACTATTTTCAAAAAGGTTCTATTTCTGGTTTGACACTATTGGTTTCTGTCAAATTGACCAACAAGTATGTAGAAAAGAGAAGCTATTTGCCTGAAACTGTGTTTTTGTGGCTATC